>NW_026691907.1:0-143626 GCF_028018385.1 Neofelis nebulosa
AAGAAGAAGAAGAAGAAGAAGAAGAAGCAGAAGAAGAAGAAGAAGAAGAAAGGAAAGAAAGAAAGAAAGAAAGAAAGAAAGAAAGAAAGAAAGAAAGAAAGAAAGAAAGAAAGAAAGAAAGAAAGGAAAAGAAAGAAAAAGAAAAGAGACTAAGGGAACAGTGGAACAAAATCAAGAGGAACAAAATGTACAATGTAAAAGATAAAGAGTCAGAAGGCCATTTGAAGAAATAATGGCTGGAATCTTCCCAAATTTTAAGAAAGATATAAGTATAAATATAAAAAAAAAAGTCTCAACAGACTCCAAGTAAGAACTCCAAGGCCCATACAAGATACATTTTAGTCAAACTTTCAGAAGACAAAGACAAAGAGAGCAAAAAGAGAAAGCAAAAAAGAGAAAGCAAAAAGAGAAAATTCACCACGTACAAGGGACTTTCAATAGGATTATCACCAAATTTATCATAAAAAAACTTTGAAAGCTAGAAGAAAAGGAGTCAATACAGCAAAGTGCTAAAAGAAAAAAAAACTGAAAACGAATCCTCTTTTCATAGTTAAAAGTCTCTTTCTTGGTTTATTTGTTTCTCTTTTTTTCCTTATGTTTGTTTTTTTGTTTGTTTTTTTCTCAAATGGAGTTTGGGGAACGATGGGTGAAATAGATAATGGGGATTAAGGAGGGTGCTTGTGATGAGCACTGGCTATGTATGGAAGTGTTGAATCACTATGTTGTACACCTGAAACTACAATTACAGTATGTGTTAACTAACTATAATTTAAGTAAAAACAAAAAATTGAGGGATGCCTGGGTGCATCAGTTGGTTGAGTGTCTGACTCTTGATCTTGGCTCAGGTCATGATCCTAGGGTCAAGGGATTAAGCCGCATGTTGGGCTCCACATAGAGCCTACCTAAGATTCTCTCTCTATCTCTCTGTCTGCCCCTCTCCCCTTACTTTCTCTCTCTCTCTCTCAAATAAATAAGATGAAAAATTAAACTTAAAAATTAGAACCCCTTATTCAGCAAAATCATCCTTCAAAGAAAGGGAGAAATCACGATATTCCCAAACAAACAAAAGCTGAAGGAGTTTATCAACACTACACCTGCCCTGTAACAAATGCTGAAGAGAGTGCTGCAAGTCAAAATAAAAGGACAACAGACAGTACATCAAAATCGTATGGTTAAATAAAAATCTCATCAAAATTGTATGGTTAAATAAAAATAAATAAAAGTAAATATATGGCATTATAAAAACTAGTATTATTGTAACAATGTTTCATAAGTGTACTTTTTTCCCCTACATTATTTAAGAGACTAATATATTTAAGGGGAAAATTACTAGAGTAAAAACTAGTACTATTGTAACTTAAAATCCTAACTCCAAATCTCGATTTCTTTATAATTTAGGGGGCTAAAGCATTTAAAAGAATTAGTTTATGTTCTTGGGCACATGCTGTACAAAAGTGTAATTTTGGGCCATTAACATCTGAAAGTGATAGTAAATGAGTTGTAAAGAAGCAGAGGGTTGTATGTTATTAAAGTTAACTGCTATAAATTTAAATTGGATGTAATAACTTGGGATGCTAAAAGTAACTTCCATTGTAAATACACAAAAAATAGCTATATAATACAGCAAAGGAGACAAAAAAACAAATGTAACATTTCACTGCCAAAAAATTTAACAAAGACAGAAATGATAAAAATAAATTCCAAATGGATTAAAAACCCATTAAAAACCCATTAAAAAATGGGAGACTGAAACCTTAAAAATTCTGGAGGAGGGGCACCTGGATGGCTCAGTCAGTTAAATGCATGACTTAATCTCAGATCATGATCTCAAAGTTCACAGGTTCAAGCCCCCATTGGGCTCTTTGCTGACAGCTCAACGCCTATTTCAGATTCTGTGTCTCCCTCTCTCTCTGCTCCTCTGCTACTCATTCTCTGTCTCTCTCTGTCTTTCAAAAATAAATACATGTTCAAAATAATTCTAGAGGAGAACATAGATAATAATGTTTCTGGCATTAGCTGTAGCAACTTTTTCTAGATATGTCTCCTGAGGCAAGGAAGATGAAAGCAAAAATAAACTATTGGGTCTATATAAGTTTAAAACTCCTACACAGAAAAGAAATAAAGGGTTAGTATCAAAAATGTATAAAGAACTCAATACTCAAAAAAACAAATAATCTTGTAAAGAAATGGGCAGAAGGCATGAAAAGACATTTCTGCAAAGAACACATATAGATGACCAACAGACACATGAAAACATGTTTAATATCATTGATTATCAGAAAAATGCAAATCAAATGAGTTTTGAAAAATGCAAATCAAATGCAAATCAGTGAGTTTGACATTAGTCAAAATGGCTAAAATTCACAACACAAGAAACAGGGATTGGTGAGGATATGTAGAAAGGGGAGATCCCCATGCATAATTTATGGGAATAAAATTGGTGTGGTAACTATGGGAAACAACATGGAGTTTCCTCAAAAAGTTAAAATAGAAATACTATGCAATCCATTAATTCCAATTCTGGGTGTTCACATGAAGAAAACAAAACCACCAATTTGAAAGATAAATGCATCTGTTGTTTATGGCATCAATATCTAAAATAGCCAAATCATGGAAACAGCTAAAGTATCTATCTACAGATGAATGGACAAACAGGTGCAGCATGTATATGTTACAAAGCCACAAAAAAGAATGAAATATTGCCATTCATAGCAACGTGAATGGATCTAGAATGTATCATATATGCAATCTAAAAAAAATGAACAATATAACAGAAAGAACAGATTCATGACTCATAACTAAGAAAACCAGTTTCTGGTTGCCATTGGGGAGAATGGTGTGGGCATGGGTGAAAGGGGTGAAAGGGATTAAGAGATACAAACTTGAAGTTATAAAATAAATAACCCACAGAGATGAAAAGTATAGTGCAGCATAGATAAATAATAAATTGTAATAATTTTTCATGGTGACAGTTGGTAACTACACTAGTTACAAAAATCATTACACTGTCAACCTGAAACTAATATATGTTAAATGTACTTCCACTAAAAGTGAAAAACGTACCTGGCCTTCCGTGTTTGGTGAAAACACAAACCTACAGATAAAGAAGCTGAATGAATCCTCAGAGAGAATAAATGCAGGAAATCCATGTCAAGGCACATCATAGTTAAACTGAAAACTAAAGACAAAGGAAATATCTTAAAAGCAGAATGAAATGACACCTTACTCCTAAAAGAATTCAAAGTTAGTATATTTGTTATCTGACACTTGTTGACCAAAAGTACATATTTAGGTACTGGGGGTCGGGGCGGGGGGAGGAGGGAACTGTCCATGTGAATCCTGTATTTAGTGAAAATATTTGTTAAGAGTGAATGAAGGTTAACCCAAATAATTTTCGTGTATCTGTATATGTGTGTGTGTACGTATGCAGTAAAATATTACTCTTTTGGATTTCAACTTGCCTTGTTTTTCTCTCTTACACACACACACACACACACACACACACACACATGCACATACACACGATCATTGTTCTTAAAAACTTTAATTTTTTTTTGTTTTCCTCAAATGTTATCTTTATGAATAGTTTCTATCAATTAATTTTTATGTATGTATGTGTATTTCTCTTTGGGGATCCTTTACAATAGGCTACACTTGTTTATTCTGACATTAATTTTTATCTAATGTAGAAAGATGATGGTCATTGTTAACTACTTTTACACCCTTGTTTTCTTGTCTTTCTGAAATATAAATTACCCACATGTTAGACTGTGTTTTCCCATGAGTCAAAAATACTTTCTTTTGTACAATTTTCTTTGTGTCTGTGTTTCAATGTAGATAGATTCATAGACATTTCTTCAATTTACTGGTTTACAATAAGGACTTATAATGACAATTTAAGTTTGTAGTAATAAGAAAGTAAATAATAGAAAGTAAATTTAAACAAAGGAGTGTTTTTCAAACATTCAAACTATGTAATTACAAGTTCTCAGGTAGATGAAAATATTATCTGTATATACTGATAATGAGGGTGTTAGATTTATTTAGAAATTCAATAAGAATTATTGAAAAATTATAAGAATTAGAAAAAATTCAAAAGTCATAGCAATTATTCTCCTCAGTGTAAATAGTATCTACTTTTTAATTTTAAAAAATGTAATGAATATTTGTACTAATAAAGTCTCAAATGTATGTCCACATTTAGTTACCTAGTTCAGTTTCTAAAATAATTTAATGAAGATATGAATTTATATTTTTGAGCAATCAAATATGAAAAATGGAAAAACATTACTAAAAAAGCTTGAAAAATTGGAAAGTTACCTATTAAAAGAGATTTTTATTTAAACTTCTTTATACAGATACAACTTCATGGGTCCACATGTTAAATATTATTAAAAATGAAAGAAGGGGGACGCCTGGGTGGCGCAGTCGGTTAAGCGTCCGACTTCAGCCAGGTCACGATCTCGCGGTCTGTGAGTTCGAGCCCCGCGTCAGGCTCTGGGCTGATGGCTCGGAGCCTGGAGTCTGTTTCCGATTCTGTGTCTCCCTCTCTCTCTGCCCCTCCCCCGTTCATGCTCTGTCTCTCTCTGTCCCAAAAATAAATAAAAAACGTTGAAAAAAAATTAAAAAAAAAATGAAAGAAGGAATGTCATTCCATTTCTTTGTGTCATCTTCATTTTCTTTCATCAGTGTTTTGTAATCTTCAGAGTACAGGTCTTTCACCTTTCTGGTTAGGTTTATTCCTAGGTTTCTTTGGGGTTTGGTGCAATAGTAAATGAGATTAGTTCCTTAATTTGTCTTTCTGCTGCTTCATTATTGATGTATACAAATGCTACATATTTGTGTACATTGATTTTGTACTCTGTGACTCTACTGAATTTGTGTATCAGTTCTAGCAGGTTTTTGGTGGAGTCTTTAGTGTTTTCTATATATAGTATCATGCCATCTACAAATAGTGGACGTTTTATTTTTTTTATTTTTTTATTTTTTACTGTTTTGGATTCCCTTTATTTCTTTTTGTTGTTTGATTGTGGAAGCTAAGACTTCCAGTACTATGTTAAATAACAATAGTGAGAGAGGGCATCCCTGTCATGTTCTTGATCATAGAGGAAAAGCTCTCAGTTTTTCCTCATTTGGGATAGTGTTCCTTGTGGGTTTTCAAAGACTTTACTATGTTGAAGTATGTTACCTCTCAATGTGCTTTGTTGAGGTTTTTTTTTTTTTTTTTTTTTTTTACTGTGAATGGATATTAACAATAAAAAATAATAAAATGAATCCTTTTTCAGCAACTACTAAATGATTACATCGTTTTTTAAATCTTTTTTTTTCTTTTTAATATGAGGTACCACGATACTGATATGTGAATATGTGAGCCACAATTGCAGCCCAGGAACAAATCCCACTTGATCATGCTGAATAATTCTTTGAATGTATTGTTGGCTTTGGTTTGATAGTATTTTGTTGAGGATTTTGCATGTATAATCATCAGGGATGTTTGTTGGCAGTTCTCTATTTTCGTGGAATCTTTATGCAGTTTTAGTATGAGGGTAATACTGACCTTTTGGGATGGATTTGGAAGTTCTTCTTTGTTTTCTATTTTTTTGGAATAGTTTGAGAATAGGAATTAACTCTTTAAATATTTGGTAGAATTCCCTTGTGAGTCCGTCTGACTCTAGACTTTGGCTTGTTGTGAGTTTTTTGATTACTAGCTCAGTTTCAGATTTCACCTTATAAAAGTGTAATAATCAAAACAGTATGGTGCTGGTACTAAAATAGACACATACATTAGTTCACCAAAGCAGGAATCTTAGAAATGAACCCACAACTATAACATCAATTAATCTTTGGTACAGCAGGAAAGAATACCCAACTGGAAAAAAAAAAAAAAAACAGTCTCTTCCAGAAATGGTGTTGGGAAGACTGAACAGCAACATACAAAAGAATTCTTACCAGGGCAACTGGGTGACTAAGTTGGTGAAGCATCCCACTCTTGGTTTTGGCTCTGGTCATGATCTCACAGTTTGTGAATTTAAGCTCTGCATCATGCTATCAGCATGGAGGTTACTTGGGATTCTCTCTCCCTATCTCTCTCTGCTCCTACCCTGTACATGCTCTCTCAAAATAAATAAACACATTTATTTTTAAAAAATAATTCTTACCTCATACACAAAAATAAACTCAAAATGGATTAAAAACCTAAAAATGGACAGGAAGCATTAAAATCTTAGAGAAAAACATAGGCATTAAAGTCTTTGATATAGGCCATAGCAAGTTTTTACTAGACACATCTCCTGAGGCAATGGAAATAAAAGCAAAAATAAACTATTGGGACTCCATCAAGACAAAAACCTTCTGCACAGTGAAGGAAACAATCAACAAAATGAAAAGGCAGCCTACAGAAGGAGAGAAAATATTTGCAAATAACATATCTGATACAGAATAAGTATATAAAATCTATAAAGAACTTATCAAATTCAACTCCCCAGAAGTGTAATAATCCAGTTAAGAAATAGCAGCAGATATAAATAGACATTTTTCCAAATACATCCAGATGGCTAATCAACCTATGAAAAGATGTTCAACATCACCCATTATCAGGGAAATACAAATCAAAACCATGATTAGATACCACCTCACAGCTGTCAGAATGGCTAAAATTAACAACTCAGGAAACAACATATGTGGTGATAGGGGGACTGTCTTGCACTGTTGGTGGGAATGCAAACTAGTACAGCCACTCTGGAAAACAGTCTGAAGTTTCCTCAAAAGTTAAAAATAGAACTACCCTATGACCCAGCAATTGCTCTACTAGGTATTTATGCAAAGAACACAAAAATACTGATTCAAAGGCACATGTACCCCAAAGTTTAGAGCAACATTATCAACACTAACCAAATTAGGAAAAGCCCAAATGTCCACCAACTTATTAATGGATAAAGAAGATATGGTATATACATATTCATGTATATAATGAAATATTGCTCAACCATCAAAAAGAATGAGATCTTCTCATTTGCAAAAATGTAGATGGTTCCAGAGTGTATTATGCTAAGCAAAATAAGGCGGTCAGACAAAGAGAAATACCATATGATTTGATGCATATGTAGAATTTAAGAAATGAAACAGATGAACATAAAGGGAGAGAGAAAAGAGAGAGGGGGAATAAAGCCACAAGAGATTCTTAACTATAGACAACAAACTGAGGGTTGCTGGAGTGGAGGTGGGTGTGGGATGGGCTAAATGTGTGATGGGTATTAAGGAAGGTACTTGTGATGAATACTGGGTGTTTGTTATATGTAAGTAATGAATCACTAAATCCCACCGCTGAAACCAATTTTACCACATACTGTAATTAGAATTTGAATAAAAAGTTGGAGTAAAAAGAGGCAAATGACAAATTGAGAAAGTTTTTCCAACTTATACTACAAATAACGGGCTTATATTTCTAACAAAAAGAAACAAAAGAATGAGAAAAGGAGAAAAAAAGAGAGAGAAATCAAGAAAAAGACTCTTGAGTACAGAGAACTCATTGATTGCTACCACAGAGGAGGAGAGTGGGGAATGGGTTAAATAGGTGATGGGTATTAAGAAGGACACTGGGTTGTTGTTGAGGAGCAGCAGGTGTTGTATGGAAGTGATGGATCACTAAATTATCCAACTGAATTTAATATAACACTGTATATTAATTACATTGGAATTTTAAAAATAAACATCTTTTTTTAAAAAAGGAAAACTGAGGCACATTAAAGTTTCAGCATTTTATGTGAGTAAACATTGACTCATATCAGGCATTACTAAACCACAAGTCATTAGTAGTGTTATGTGGACAGGATTGGGGAAAGGTTTTCCTAAAGAAGACATAGAGCAAAGCAAGATTATTTGATAGGCAATAACTTAAATGGTTGGGAAAGCCTAGTTAAGGGTTTGTGATAGTTTTTTTCTTGACTTTGAGGCATTTGCAAGAATTGACTCTGGCTTAGGTTTGCTTGCTTACAAAGGCTGCCAATCCATTAGAACCACTTAAATATAGTTATCTCCCTTTTTAAATGCTTAAAAAGAAAAAAGCACAGAACAACATGTTTATTATGATCAATTTTTTGTTACAATAGCCATTAATTTGTGTATGCATTGGATATATGAAATTATGTCATGGAGGACATATCACCAAAATGGTTACAAAAAATTAGAGTTTTTTAATAATTGGATTCAAAGCTCACTTTCATTTTGTACCCAGCTGTATTAAGATACAAGTGATAATGTGTGTAAGTTTAGAAGGAAAAATTCCAGTTTTTTCTTTCCTACGTTTTTGAGGGAAACATAGTTTTTCCTTCCTGTGTTTCTCCCTTATTTACTATATAGACACAATGCCCATATAATTTGTGACACTTCTGGTCACCAGTGTGTGACGATTTTTCTCCTACAACAAACAATTCTCTGAAATAACACCGGGAGTGGCTAAAATGAACAAATCATAAGGCTATAACTGTTGGTGGGAATGCAACGTGGTGCAGCCACTCTGGAAAACAGTGGGGAGGTTCCTCAAAAAATTAAAAATAGATCTACCCTATGACCCAGGAATAGCACTGCTAGGAATTTACCCAAGGGATACAGGAGTACTGATGCATAGGGGCACTTGTACCCCAATGTTTATAGCAGCACTCTCAACAATAGCCAAATTATGGAAAGAGCCTAAATGTCCATCAACTGATGAACGGATAAAGAAATTGTGGTTTATATACACAATGGAGTACTACGTGGCAATGAGAAAGAATGAAATATGGCCCTTTGTAGCAACATGGATGGAACTGGAGAGTATTATGCTAAGTGAAATAAGCCAAACAGAGAAAGACAGATACCATATGGTTTCACTCTTAAGTGGATTCTGAGAAACTCAACAGAAGACCAGGGGAGGGGGGTGTTACAGAGAGGGAAGGAGGCAAGCCAGAAGAGACTCTCTTAAATACTGAGACTAGTGAGGGTTAATGTGGGGGGGAGGGGGAAGGGGAAAGTGGGTGATCAGAATTGAGGAGGGCACCTGTTGGGATGAGCACTGGGTATTCTTTGGAAACCAATTTGACAATAAATTTCATAAACAAACAAACAAATAAACAAACAAACACTGGATTACCTATAACTTAACTAATATAGGTAGTATATGCATTGAGATAGTGTCAGATCCCATAGTATGGGCTAGGTCACCTGACTGTTTGCATCCACTTTGGGTACCAGACACATCACTGGTTACCATGTGCTTTGACTGACTAGCTGTGACCCTGTCATCATGTTCAATTAATTGTCTAGATCAGTTCAGAGAACTCACTTATGTTTATGAGCTTATTAAAGGATATGATAAAAGATACAGATGAACAGCAAGATGAAGAGAAGTGGCTACTTGGATTGTGCTCTAGTTCTATTTTTAACTTTTTTTAGAACCTCCATATATTTTCCAGGATGACTTCACCAGTTTGCATTCCTACCAACAGTGTAAGAAGGCTTCCTTTTCTCCACATCCTTGTCAACACCTGTTGTTGTTGTTTTCATACTGTATACTCTTATACATGTGAGGTGATATCTTATGGAGGTTTTGATTTGTATTTCCCTGGTGATGAGTGATACTGAGCATCTTTTCATGTATATGTTAGCCATATGGATGTCTTCTTTGGGAAAATATCTGTTTAAGTCCCCTCCCCTTTTTTGAACTGGATGCTGCTTCTGTTGATGATGATAACTTGTTCTTTTTGGTCTTACTGTTGAGTAGTATAAATTCCTTACATATTTTAACTATTAACCACTTAATCCAATTCAGTATGTTCTTTGCATTTTGTCAATTTTTTTCCTCTGAAAAAGCTTACTAGATTGATATATTCTCATTTGATTTTTACTTCCATTGCTTGTCATTTTGGTTACATTGCCAAAATGATGTCAAACACTTTTTTCTTTATATTTTATTATAGAAGTTTTCAGGTTTCAAATCTTATGCTTTAGTCTATCCATTTTGAATACATTTTTTAAATGGTGTCGGATAGAGGCCCAATTTCATTTTTTCTCCATGTGCTTATCCAGTCAGTTTTCCAACACAATTTATTGAAGAGATTATCCTCTTCATCATATATGTGGCAGTTTATTTCTGAACTCTAAATTCCATTCCATTGGTTTGTGTGTCTGTTTTTATGCCACTACCATACTTTCTTTGTGACTATAGTTCTGCAATATGATTTTATGTCTGTGTCAAAGTATAAGATGTAATGTCTCCAGCTTTGCTCTTTGTCAACAGTGTTTTGGCCATTTCAAATCTTGGGTAGTTCCATATGAATTTTAGAATCGAGTCATATGTTTCTGTGAAAAATGCTGTTAAAATTTTGAAGGGAATTGCATTGAATTTATGGATTCAATATGTATGCATAAATGTGCATTTATACAGTCAATGTGAATTGTGGACATTTTAACAATACTAACCCTTCTAGTCCAGAAGAGTTATATTAACACATATTATCATTCCATTTATTTGTGTCTTCTGCAATTTCTTTCATCAGTATTTTTTAGTGTATGGGTTTTGCATTTCCTTGGTTAAATTTATTCCTTAATATTTTATTGGCATTGGTACTGTCATGAATAAGGTTATTTTCTTTCTTTTTCAGATATTTCATTGTTGGTATTCAGAATGAAACCAGTTTTTATGTTGATTTTGTATCCTGAAACTATTTAGTTAATTACAATAGATTTTTGATAGTGTCTTCACAATTTTCTATATATAAGATCATACATATTTCATACATATTTGAAAGCAGAACATATTCCTTTTCCTTCCTATCTGGATGCCTTTCCTTAAGTTTTCTTGCCTAATTGCTGTGGCTAGGACTGCCAATACTAAGTTGGATAAAAGTGGTGATAGGAGGCATCCTTGTCTTGTTCTGATCTTAGTGGGGGAAACCTTCCAACTTTTACTATTGAATATGATGTTAGCCATGGGTTTCTCATACATGGCTTTTAGTATGTTGAGATATATCCCTTCTACACCCAATAGTTTTTAATAGTTTTTTTATTATGAAATATTGTGAAATGTGTCAAGTGACCTTCTGCATCTTTGAAGATAGTCCTATGATTTTTATTCTTCATTGTGTTTATGTGATGTATGAAATTTATTGGTTTGCATAAGGATGGTTTGAACTATTCTTACATCACAAGGATAAACTCACTTGATCATGGTGTGTGATCCTTTAATATACTGTTGATTTTTGTTTGCTAGCATTTTATAGAAAACTTTTAAACTTTATTATTCAAGGATATTAATTTATATTATTTTCTCTTGTCATGTTTTTATCTAGTTTTAGTGTCAGGGCAATGCTGACTTATGAAATGAGTTAGGAAGTGCTTCTTCCTCTTCAGGTGTTTGGAAGAGTTGAGAAGTTTTGACATAAATTATTCTTCAGTATTTGTTACAATTCACCTGTGAAGCCACCTGGGCTTTTCTGGTTGGAAAGTGTTTTGATTATGGATATAATCTCCTTATTTGTTATTGGCATGTTCAGATTTTTTTTTTCATGAATCAGTCCTGGTTGGTTGTACGTTTATAGGAATTCATCCTTTGTTCTAGATTATGCATGTTGTTGGCATTTAGTTTCTTGCAGCAGTCTGTTCTGATCTTTTGTATTTCTATGGTATCAGTTGTGATGTCCATATTTTGATTTATACTTTTATTTGTGTCTTCTATTTTGTGGTAAATCTACCTAAATGTTTGTCAATTATTGTTTACCTTTTTTTAAAGGACAGCCTTTTTGATATTTTTCTATTCTTTCATTTGTTTCAGCTGTCATCTTTGTAATCTCAGTTTATCTGCTAAATTGGGATTCATTAATTCTTTTTTTTTTTTTTTAGTTTGGACTTTTTAATATTTCATACAGCGATATGATGCATTCAAGAACACAACCCCATCCCCCAAACCTACCAGGAGGGCCACCACTTCAGCCCTCCCAATTAATTTGAGGGCCCAGGGTTTAGAGTGAAGGAAAGAGAGGACAGGACTCCATGGACTCCCTGCCCTGCCTCACTGTCCCCAGGTGTTAGGGGATAATACCTGGGCACAGACCCCCATGCGCCTGTCTGCCCCTGCTTGAGCACATATACATATTATGGATCCTTGAAGAATTGGTCATTTCCTGCCAGAAGCCTTAGTCAATAGCACCAAATAGGACAGGGGAAGAAGGGTTGAGTTAGGGAGACCCTGAGAAGGAGGGAATCCCCAGCTATGGTACTTCAGGAAGTAAAGAATGGGGCCCCCCACCTCATCCAGCGCTCAGAGAGTATCCAGTCCTCCCCAGGTCCCCCTGCAGCTGGGGATGGCAGGTCTGGGGTAGGAAGGTGAGTGGTTGAGGTATGCTTTCTATTAGCTGACCCCAGGTTCTGGTGATGATCAGGGTTCCAAATAGAGGCTGTGTCCCTGTCTTGGAAAGGCTGGGAGCAGGGCTTTATTGTACAAAATACTGTGGGAGCACCCCATGCAGAGGGGCATAGGCAGTCAGTCTGTATACAGAAATACTGCATTAAAAAAAATGAAAACCTCATTTAAGATAATTAAAAAACAACAATGAATTAAATAAACAAAAAGTTCACACAACATGAGGCAGATGGAGGCAGGCAGGAAAGCAGGCCCAAGTTATTGCCACATTTGTCCAAGTTGATCCCAAGCCAAGGCTAGCTCCAGAGCCCTGACTGGCCATGGGGTAGTGGTTCTGAGGGAGGGGATGTTGGGAAGGGTGACAAGCTTGGTCTCAGTGTAGAAAGCTGTCATGGCCATGTTGTGCACTGGCAATTATTGAGACAGAGACAGACAGAGAGACAGACAGGCCAACTAGGTGAAGGAGTGATGACAGCTTTGTTATCACATAGTAGACAGGCCATTGGGTGGGCTGACAGGCCAACAGTCAGGTATTTGGATAGAGAGCTGGGGATATGTGGGTAGGCAAGCATGAGTGGAGCAGGTAGGCAGACAGCAAGCAAGGAGGATGCAGTTGGAGGCTGCCCTGTGAGGGGAATGGCATGTGTCAAACTGGTGTCTGCTGGGAGCTTGGTCTGTAGCTTAGAACTCAGTGTCAACCACATGGAAAGCAGGCCTGTCTGCATCAGGCATTATTCAAGATAAAAAACTAGTCTCCATTTATAGCTGGATCTGCTTTACTGCAAATATGGAAGTCGTGTCAGGAAGTTCATGGATCCACTCCCCTAGATTGAGGAAGAATGGACATTTCAGGGTGTCCTTTGAAGAGATTTCATTGTGAGCTTCAAACTGCAACAGCCTGTGAGGAGGTCAGCCCCACTGCAGTTAAGTCAGGGTGCCTGGCTCAAATGGGCTTTGAGCTGGATACTTGTAGTAGTTGTATGTCTTAAACTCTTACTTGGACAGAATGCCTGGTCACAACTCCTCAGCTGGGGTTTGCAAGATGGTGAAGATGAAGTGTAGTTGCTTCTCCACTGTGGAGCCTGGAATGACAGGCTGGGCTGTGGCCATTTCACAAAATGTAGCCCACACCCCACACATCAATCTGGGTAGACTAGTGGTGGATCCAACCAGGAGACAAAAGGGAGGTGGGAGAGGTGGGGGGAGTGAGGAGGTGAAGAGGTGGTGGTGGCAGGGAAGTACCACAGTGTCATGATCTTGTTGGAGTAGGTCTTCTTTGAAATAGACTTGGGCAAGGCCAGGCCAAAGCAAGCCACATTGAGCACTCCATTGTCATTGATGACTAGGTTTGGGGGCATGTAGCACCTTCGGCTGGTAGCAGTGGGGCCAAGCAGAGGAGCAGCAGGAAGAGAAACAATTTCACATTCTACATGTTGATGAAGTTCTCACAATCACCTGGGTACTGCTTCAGGCCCTTATGCACATACTCAAAGACAAGAATGAGAGACTTCTCCATGTGGATAACATCATGAAGCTGAAAATGTTGGAGTGTTTGAGGTCCTTGATCTGGGACACTTGCCAGATGGCAGTGCAGGGTGCCCCCTCTTCATGTTCCAGTTTTATCTCCTTGAGTGCAACAAGGTTGTCTCTGAGCTTGCTTTTGCCTTTGCAGAAGGGGGTGTAGGTACTGCACACAGCTTGTCCGGTTTGATGTAGATCTCCAGTTTCCCAAAGCCAAAGTCAGAAACACTGACAGCGGATGCTGCTGCTAAGAGGGTTGTCAAAATTGGGGCTATTGATGGTCAGTTTCTCAGGATAGCCTCAGGGGCCAGATGTGGGCTAGTAATGCTAGATGCTTGTTGCTGTATTCAGTGGAGATCTTGCACACACAACCTCAAAAGCAACTGCACCTCATCAAAGGAAGTGTCCGAAGCCTGCTCACTTTCACCATCAGACACCATCTTCAAGTCCTCTTGGACAATTTCTGGTATAGAGCTAGGTGGGCCACATCCTGAGTGAGGTTCACCAGGACAGGCACGAGTGGGTACTTCTCCAAGGTCACAGGCGCCACCACTTCCATTCTCATCAAGGTCTGTCTGTTCAGGGGTACAATTGGTCTCGTCCACACCCCAACCCCCAAGCATAGTCACCCACACAGCTCCCCCTTGACCTTCATCCAATCTTTGCGGACTGGCAGGGGCACGAGCAACCTCAGTGCAGGTGGTTGGGGGCAATGGGCAAGGTCTGAGACCATGAGATCTCTCCTCCTGTTCGCAGTGAGTGCAGGTCCCAGTAGTCTTTGGCATTGGCTGCTGGACCTGGACTCCCCGATCTGAAGAGGCGGCTGGGGTGGCTGAGGCTCAGGTGGCATCCTGCTGAGCTGGCCTAGAGCTTGGGCTGCAAGCAAAGCCCCGGGATTCGCTGGCAAGGGCTTGAATTGAATAGCTCACAGCTGCTTGGAGCTTACAGCCAACTAACTGTTTTCTTAGCTAATTCTTTTCTTCCACTAGTTCCTTGATGATCAAGTTAGGTTGTTTATTTAAGATCTTTTTTCCCCTAATGTAGGCATGTATCACTATGAACTTTCATATAAGCACTGCTTTTCCTGCATCTTGTGGGTTGTGATATGTTCTGTTTCCATTTTAATTTATCAGTATATCTTTTTTGACCATAGTTTTCGGGAGTATGTTGTTTCTGTTATTGATTCTAGTTCACACCTTTGGGGTAGAGAAATACACTAGGCATAATTTCAGTTTCTTGAACATTTTGTCATTCTTTTTGTGATAGCACATATAAATCACCCTGGACAATGTTCTTGTGCACTTGAAGAGGATGTGTATTCATCTGCTATTGGATGGAAATCTCTGCATATTCTGTTAGTTCTATTTGGTCCAAAGCATAGTTCAAATCCAGTGTTTCCTTCTTGACTTTCTGTCCAGGTGATCTAACCATTATTGAAAGTGGGTATTGAATCCCCTCTATTATTAGTGCATTACCTATTACTCCCTCTAAATCTGTTATATTTACATACCCTGGTGTTGGGTTTACACATAATCAGAGTTGATACAGAATCTCATTAACTTGACCTCCTTTATTATTATGTGATGATTCCCTTTGTATCTTTTTACTTTTTCTCCTTTTTTTGTCTTCTACTTATTTTGTCTGATATTAGTAAAACTATCCTGAACACTTGGTTGGTTTACATGTATAAAGAAAAACTTTTTGTATTCATTTGCTTTCAGCTTCTATATGTTCTTAAACCTGAAATGTGTCACTTGTAGTCAACATACACTTGAGTCTTGTTTATTTATCCATCCAGTCATTCTATGTCTTTTAATTGGACCATTTAATCCATTTACACTTGTAGTAATTTTTTTAAAAGTTTTTTAATGTTTAGTTTTGAGAGAAAAAGAGACAGAGAACAAGCAAGGGAGGGGGAGAGAGAGAGGGAGACACAGAATCTGAAGCAAGCTCCAGGCTCTGAGCTGTCAGCATAGAGCCCGATGCGGGGCTCAAACTCACTAACCGTGAGATCATGACCTGAGCCAAAGTCAGATGCTTAACCAACAGAGTCACCCAATGGCCCTTTTTTGTAGTAATTATTAATAGGTAAGTATTTACTTGCACATGTTGTTCTTTTCTGATTGTTTTCTCATTCCTTTTTATCTTTCTTCCTATAGGCTGCCTTCCTTTGCAAAGAGGTAATTTCCCATAGTGGTATGATTTTATTTTTGTTACCCTCCTCTTTATCTTGTGTGTATCTACTACAGATTTGTTTTGTGATTATCTTGAGGTGAATTGAAATATAGCAGTCAGGCCACCTGGGTGGTTCAGTCAATTAAGCATCCGACTTCGGGTCAGGTCCAACTTCAGCTCAGGTCATGATCTCCCAATTTGTGAGTTTGGGCCCATGTCAGGCTCTGGGTTAACAGGTCAAAGCCTGTAGACTGCTTTGGATTCTGTGTCTCCCTCTCTTTCTCTACCCCTTCCCTACTCATGCTCTGTCTCTCTCTGTCTCTCAAAAATAAATAAACATTAAAAAATTTTAAAAAAAGGAAATATAGCAGTCATTTTAAGCTGATAAAAAATTCTACATACTTAAAAAACACTACTGTTTTACTCATTCCTAACATTTTATGTTTTTAATTTCACATTCTATATTGTTTTATATTGTGTATCCAATAATAAATTCTTATACTAAGAATTATGTTATACTTTTATGTTTTCACCTTTAGAATTGAGGTTTTAATACATCATTTTACAGTATTAGAGTATTCTGATTTTGACTGTATAGTAACATTTACCAGTGTTTAATTTGAAAAGTTTCATATTAGTAGTTCCCATTCTTTTGTTTCAGCTTGAGAAACTACTTTAGCATTTTGTGTGTGTATGAGAGAGAGACAGGTCTAGTGGTGATAAACAATGTCTTTTTGTTAAACAATGTCTCTTTCTTGCCTTCATTTTTGAAGGACAACTGTGCTGGGTAAAGTATTTATAGTTGGCAATGTCTTATTTCAGCACTTAGACTGAATCATCCCATTCTCCCCTGGCCTATAGACTCTGCTGAGAAATCTGGTGGGAGTTTCCCTTATAAGAGAAAATATTTTTTCTCTTCTTGATTTTACTGTTCTCTTTAACTTCAGACAGTTTATTTGATTATGTGTCTTGGAGATCACTTTGGATCGAAATTTGGTGGTTATCTACTTTTGACCACAAAAGTAAAATCTTTTCCTAGTTTGGGGTAGTTTTTACTCATTATTTACTTATATAAGTTCTCTACCCATTTGCGCTCTATTTTCCTTCTCAGACTCTAAGGATATATACATTTTTCTCCTAATTGAACTTGTGAGTTCCTCAGGATTTCTTTGTTCTTTTTCATTCTTTTTAGTTCTTTTTAATCCTCTGACTGGATCATTTCAAATGACCTATATTGGTTTACGAATTTTGCTGTTTATGCGCATTTCTCTAGTAGCTCCCTGAGCATCGTTAGAACAATTATTTTGAATAGTTATCCAATTAATGCAACTCTATTTTTTGCCTTCAGTTACTGGAAATTTACTGTGTCTTTTGATGGATTCACGTTTGTTTTTATTTTTTGTTTTTTGTTTTTTGTTTGGTTTGCATGGTCCCTATAGCCTTAGGTGTCTGCATACTTGAAGAATTAGTCACTTCATGCAGACTTTATAGACTTTTTTAAGGAAAGAACTTTATCTGTGGAAGCATGTGATAACTCTAGGTTCAAATTGGCAGAGTTACCCAGCACATCAGCTCAGGCCTCTGACGTCCACCGCATCAAGTGTATGGTCCTTGCTGAGTACACTAAGGAAGGAGTCTGCAGAAGCTGCAAGGGCTGTTGGATTCCTCAGTGACAATTCCAAGTTCAGTGGTTAGGGATCAAGGGCAGTCAGTAGTTGTGATCAGACCTAGTGTTGTAGAGAAATTTGGCTGCAGTAGCAGAGGCCAGTTGTACATATACAGTCATGGGGACCATGGTAATTACTAAGATGTTGACCGATTGCTAGTGCACTAGTAACAGCAGGGATCTTTGCTGTTAGAATGCATTTATTTTGCTGTAGTGTCTCCCATAGGCATAGGCATGGCAGTCAAGGCCAGTTATAGGGTCAGGCAATGCAGCTGGATGGGCTAGCTGCAGATTGTTCAGTAGTGTAGGCCAGAAACAAGAGATAGGAGTAAAGCCAGTCCCACAATCCTCTTGGCTATCAGCTTGAACTTCATAACTTTGAGATCTTGTCACAAGTGTGCACATATAATGGATGCTGGTGATAGGCATCAGGCCAGCAGCATGCTGATGCAGAACTAGAGGGGCTACTTCTCAGCATCACAGGGCAGTGGAGTCAGCTTTGGTGCTCTAGGCTGGTGTTGTAAATTCATGCAGCCTACAATGTATAGGCTGGATACCATAGTGGTGTGGATGTGGGAGGGAGCTAGGGGGAACCTAGGTGCTAGCATTTGCAGACACTAATACCTGAAACCCAAGGGCTGATAAGTCTGCAGGGGATTTGTGGTGGCTGAGCTACTGAGTATTTCTGCAAGAGCAAAAGCTGCCACAACCCACTGCAGAGCAGATCTTCAATCAGAGCCTTACTTTGACCTGCTGAGTGCCTGATATTCACAACCTATGATTTCCTTGTTGTTGGTAGTCTCTATAGTTCTCAGTTTTGTCACTCTTGGTGCAGTGAGACGCTATTGGTCCTTCTGTGGTGTCCCAAATGGCTGCATAAGCTGGTCACTCAACACTGCTTTCTCTTTCCTGGTGAGAGAGCTTCTTTCAGGCTGGGAGTTCCCCTTTGGTGCTGAAGAGTGCTGGCTGGGGGATAAGATGATGCTAGCAGAATGAGGCTGTTCTTCCTAACCTTTTTTTTATGGCTATTCTGAAGGGTCTCATGCCAAGGTGCTACAGAATTTTTGTAAGAGGATGCCTGAGCTTTTCCAGAGCTTATTTTGTTCATAGATAACGAATTGTTAGTATTAATGGAAAAATGGAGCCTGGTTCTCCTAGTCCATCAATTGGTGATGTCACTGCTAATTTTAAATTTTTACTTTTTTTATATCATTAGAATATTTTATAATTAGCATATATATGTTCTTACAGAAATAAAATGATTATTTTAATGACTGATTAAGAGATAAGATTTATAAACTATTTCCTGTTTTTAGAAGTATGAAATGACTTCCTACATTCCTAAGTAGACAAACTGAAATGTGTTAAATCTAGGTGGGTGCAATTTTTAAAGTACATGAATTCGTGCCTTCAAATTATTCTAGGGGGACACCTGGGTGGCTCAGTTGGTTAAGCATCTGACTTTATATTCAGGTCATAATCTCAAGGTTCATGGGTTTAAGCTCTGTATCAGGCTCTGTGCTGACAGTTCAGAGCCTGGAGCCTGCTTCAGATTCTGTGTCTCCCTCTCTCTCTACCCCTCCCCCACTCATGCTCTTTCTCTTTCTCTCTCTCAAAAATGGATAAATATTTAAAAAATTAAAAATTATACTACAAAAAGAGAAATCTAAGCTTCCTGAAATGGCAAACAGAGACAGGCTGTGATATGACAGATAAATGAAAGTTTATAGACCTATCAGAAGTAAAAAGAAAGAATACTTACAATGTATGTGTATTGTGACTTACAATCACCAAAAAGGCACTGTAAGTAATGTTTTGTTTTGTTTTTAAACTTTTTTTAAATGTTTATTTATCTTTGACAGAGAGAGACACACACAGAGCATGAGTGGGGAGAGGCAGAGACAGAGGGAGACACAGAATCCGAAGCATGTTCCAGGCTCCAAGCTGTCAGCACAGAGCCCAATGCAGGGCTCAAACTCACGGACCGCGAGATCATGACCTGAGCCGAAGTCAGACACTCAACCAAGTGAGCCACCCAGATGCCCCATTAATGTTTTTATATTTTAGAACTCCCATGTTGTTACATTTTGACATCTCCTACATTAGATAAGATTTTAAGATGTTTAAGATGTCTTAGCATTACGCTGAATTGGCAGTGCTTTTCTTATTGGTACATAATATAATGGAGTACTTAAAATCAATGATGTATCAAATTACAAATGTGAATGAACAAAATGTTAATAATTTGTACCAGAATTATACTAATGATTATTAATTGCACAGTAGTTGGAAAAGGTAAGTATAGATTGTGTTCATTATGTGATAAAGAATTTGGGACCCAAATACAAAGATTTATCTTGCAAAACAAATGAATTCAAATGAATTCTTTATTTTACTTCTGCCCAATATTGCCTTCAATTTCTCTGTATTATTACTTATTATACAGAGAAATATAGTAAGTATATACAATGTATTCATGTATATAATATATAACTAATATATAAAATTGGTATATATATTATGTTTATATATTAATGTATACATACAAGATATACAAGTATACATATAACTAATTATTGTTAGTATATATTATAGTATTAACATATAGATAGTATATACAGGTGAGGAATAAGCATAGTAATACCCCGGGCTTACACCAATGAGTTAACAAGGCAACAAGAATAGGGAGGTGCAAAAGCACCCAAGAATAGGTATATGAAATAAACAAGATTAGGTATTCAGGGAAGAAGCACCCCCCAATTTAGTACTATAGCAGAAAGCTGCTTTCACAGCAAGGAAAGATCAAATTAGGCAAACAGGTAAATAGGACTATAGACCCCTGTGCTGCTGTTGATGCTGCCCAGAGCAGAGATGATTAACAAAAGAAAGGTGCCTTGTTAACCCTGAGGTTACATGCTCTATATGTCTTGTCCCCTAGGTTAGCTAAGTTAACCAGACATGGCACCTTCTGTCTGCTGTTAACGGCCAACTGCCCATCTGCCTGGCACCAGGATTTTGTTTTATATTGACCCAACCCCAAACACCGTATATCTTCAAAACTTCCCTTTCCTCACATCCCCAAGTTAATGTTCACCAATTCATTGTCTCTTTGTGCATTCCTATCATGTTTGTAAGCCTTCTGATCTGGATAAATATGGGGAAGGACCCTTATTTAGGGCTCTTGTCTTTTCCAGGACATCAGCCATCTCTCGCTATTCATCCTGAGTCCTGCTCCCTTGCTAGACAAGAGAGAACTTTAGACTTAGAGTCTATGACATACACACACACACACACACACACACACACACACACACACATATATATATATACACCAGTATGTATAGTAGCATAAACAAATAGTATATGTTAGTAACAATACAATGACTTATATATCCGAATGTATATATACCATATATACTATACATATATTAATTACAATATATATGATGCAGATCATTATAATATTACTTATTATATATATTACTTACGTATTATTTCTCTATGTTATAACTCATCTATCTCACTCAGTTACTAGGCTTGATTTCCATGGTTTTCCCATTTTCGTATACTTCAGTTACTAGTCAATCTGATTACATACCTTACATTCTTCCCTTCCTTAAAATTCTACTTCTGTTATCCTATATCCTAAGTCAATTATATTAAATTCTCATGTTGTGCTACCTTGGTGATGACATTTTTCAGCCCAGTTTCAGGTCTCCTTATAAGATAATCATATCAAAGCTTCAAATATTTTCTTTAATTTACAGCCTATTTTTAGAAGAGAGGAGGAGGGCATTTATACAGTTAGGAGTGGTATCTAGATTTATCCTGATTTCAGTCCAGTTTCTTTTTCTTTTTCTTTTTTGACTTTGACTATATATTTGTATTTTCTTAATTTTTGATGTTTTTAAAAGATTTTTTAAAATGTAATTTATTGTCACGTTGGCTGACATACAGTGTATATACAGTGTGCTGTTGGCTTCAGGAGTAAATTCCCATGATTTATCACTTACATACAACACCCAGTGCTCATCCCAACATGTGGCCTCCTCAATGCCCATCACCCATTTTCCCTTCTCTCCACCCCTCCATCAACCTTCAATTTGTTCTCGGCATTTAAGAGTCTCTTATGGTTTGGGGCGCCTAGGTGGCTCAGTAGATTAAGAGTCCGACTATGGCTCAAATCATGATCTCACAGCTTGTGAGTTTGAGCCCCACATCAGGCTCTGTGCTGACAGTTCAGAGCCTGGAGCCTGCTTCAGATTCTGTGACTCCCTCTCTCTCTCTGTCCCCTCCCTGCTGATGCTGTCTCTGTCTCTCAAATAAATAAATGTTGGGGCACCTGGGTGGCTCAGTCGGTTAAGCGGCCGACTTCGGCTCAGGTCACGATCTCGTGGTCCGTGAGTTCGAGCCCCGCGTTGGGCTCTGGGCTGATGGCTCAGAGCCTGGAGCCTGCTTCCGATTCTGTGTCTCCCTCTCTCTCTGCCCCTCCCCCGTTCATGCTCTGTCTCTCTCTGTCTCAAAAATAAATAAAACGTTAAAAAAAATTTTTTTAAATAAATGTTAAAAAGAAAAGAGGCTCTTATGGTTTGTTCCCCTCTCTGTTTGACACTATTTTTTCCCTTCCTTTCCCCCATGGTCTTCTGTTAAGTTTCTCAAACTCCACATATGACTGAAAACATGATATCTATCTTTGAGTGACTTATTTCACTTAGCAGTTCCATTCACATTGTTGTAAATGGCAAGATTTCTTTCTTTCTCATTGCCAAGTAGTATTCCATTGTATAAATAAACTACATCTTCTTTATCCATTCATCAGTTGATGAACATTTGGGATCTTTCCATAATTTGGCTATTGTTGATACCACTGCTCTAAACTTTGGGGTACATGTGCCCCTGTGAATCAGCACTCCTGTATCTTTTGGATACATTCCTAGTAGTGCTACTGCTGAGTCATAGGGTAATTCTATTTTTAATTTAAAAAAATTTTTTTTAAATGTCTTTATTTATTTTTGAGACAGAGAGAGACAGAGCATGAGCAGGGGAGGGGCAGAGAGAGAGGGAGACACAGAATCCAAAGCAGGCTCCAGGCTCTGAGCTGTCAGCACAGAGCCTGATGTGGGGCTCGAACTCACAGACTGTGAGATCATGTCCTGAGCTGAAGATGGTTGCTCAACTGACTGAGCCACCCAGGCGCCCCTCTATTTTTAATTTTTTGAAGAGCCTCCATACTATTCTCCAGAGCAGCTGCACCAGTTTGCATTCCCACAAATAGTGCAAGAAGGATCCCCTTTCTCTGCATCTTCACCAACATCTGTTGTTTCCTGAGTTGTTCATTTTAGCCATACTGACCAGTGTGAGGTGGTAACTCAATATGGTTTTGATTTGTATTTCCCTGATGATGAGCTGTGTTAAGCATCTTTTCAGGTGTTTGTTGGCCACCTGTATGTCTTCTCTGGAAAGGTGTCTATTCATGTCTTCTGCCAATTTCTTCAGTGGAGTATTTAATTTTTAGGCGTGGAGTTTGATAAGTTCTTTATAGATTTTGGATACTAACCCTTTATCCAATATGCCATATGCCATATCTTTTCCCATTTCATCAGTTACTTTTTAGTTTTGTTGATTGCTTCCTTTGCAGTGCATAAGCTTTTTACTTGATGAAGTCCCAGTAGTTCATTTTTGCTTTTAATTCCTTTGCTTCGGAGACGTGTCAAGCACGAAATTGCTGCAGCTGAGGTCAAAGAGGTTACTGCCTGTTTTCTACTCTGGGGTTTTGATGGTTTCCTGCCTCACATTTAGGTCTTTCATCCATTTTTGTGTAAGAAAGTGGTCCAGTTTCATTCTTTTGAATGTTGCTTTCCAGTTCTCCCAGCACTATCTTTTTTTCATTGGATGTTCTTTCCAATGCTTTGTCATAGATTAGTTGGCCATACATTTGTGGGTCCAATTCTGGGTTCTTTATTTTATTCTTTTGTTTTTGTGTCAATATGATACTGTCTTGATGAATGTAGTAATGTAGTAGAGGCCAAAGTCCAGGATTGTGATGCCTCCTGCTTTGGTTTTCTTTTTCAACTTTACTTTGGCTATTCTGCATCTTTTGTGGGTCCGTACAAATTTTAGGATTGTTTGTTCTAGCTCTGAGAAGAATGTCGGTGCAATTTTGATTGGGATTGTACGGAATGTGTAGCTTGTTTGGGGTAGTATTAACATTTTAACAATATGTGTTCTTCTGATCCATGAGCATGGAGTATTTTTCAATTTCTTTGTGTCTTCTTCAATTTCTTTCATTAGTTTTCTAGAGTATTTAGCATAAAGATCTTTTACATCTTTAGTTAGGTTTATTCGTAGGCATTTTATGGTTGTTGGTGCAATTGTAAACGGGATCCATTTCTTGGTTTCTCTTTCTGTTGCTTCATTATTGGTGTACAGCAACGTAACTGATTTCTGTGCATTGATTTTGTTTCCTGTGACTGCTGAATTCATGTTTTGGTTCTACTAGCTTTTTGGTGGAGTCGTTCAGGTTTTCCAGGTAGAGTATCATGCTGTCTGTGAAAAGTGAAAGTTTGACTTCTTTGCTGCTCTGGATGGTTTTATTTCATTTTCTTATCTAACTGCTGAGGATAGAACTTCCAACACTGTTAAGTAACAGTTGTGAAAGTGAACATCCTGTCATAGTCCTGATCTCAGGGAGAAAGCTCTCAGTTTTTCCCCATTGATGATGATATTAGCTGTCGGCTTTTTTATATATGGCTTTTATGATATTAAGGTATGTTCCTTCTACCCCAACTTTCTTGAGGGTAAGAAAGGATGCTGTATTTTGTCAAATGCTTTTTCTCCACCTATTGACAGAATCATATGTTTATTATCCTTTCTTCTATTAATGTTATGTACCACATTGATTGATTTGCAAATGTTGTACCAGACTGGCAGCCCAGGAATGAATCACACTTGATCATGGTGAATAATTCTTTTGATATACTGTTGAATTTTATTTGCTAGTATCTTGTTGAGAATTTTTGCATCCATGTTCATCAGGGATATTGGTCTATAATTCTCCTTTTTAGTGTGGTCTCTGTCTGCTTTGGGAATCAAGGTAATAATGCTGGTTGAATAGAAAGTGTCTGGAAGCTTTCCTTCCATTTCTATTTTTTTGAATAACTTAAGAATGGTAAGTATTAACTCATCTCTAAATGTCTGGTAGACTCCTCGGGAAGCCATATGGCCTAGAACTCTTATTTGTTAGGAGATTTTTGATAACTGATTTAATTTTTTCACCGGTCTAATGGTCTACTTCAATTTTCTGTTACTCCCCATTTGAGTTTTGGTTATATGTGAGTGTCTAGGAATTTACTCAGTTCTTCCAGATTGTCCAGTTTGTTGACATATAATTTTTTCATGGTATTATCTAATAATTGTTTGTATTTCTGTTGTGTTGGTTGTGATCTCTCCTCTTTCATTTATAATTTTATTTATTTGGGTTCTCTCTCATTTCTTTTTGAGAAGTCTGGCTAGGGATTTATCAATTTTATTTTTTTCAAAAAAAACAGATTTTACATTCATTTATCTGTTCTATTGTTTTTGTTTTTTGTCTTTTGGATTCTATGTTGTTTATTTCTGCTCTAATCTTTATTATTTCCCTTCTTCTGCTGACTTTAGGTTTTATTTGCTGCTACTTCTCCAGCTCCCTTATGTGCAAGTTTAGTTTGTATGTTTGGAAACTTTCTTGCTTCTTGAGATAGGCCTGATTTGCAATACGCTTTCCTCTTAGGACTTTGCTTGCATCCCAAATGGTTTGGACTGTTGTGATTCATTTTCATTTGCTTCCATATATTTTTTAATTTCTTTTTTAATTGGCTGGTTGACCCATTCATTCTTTAGTAGGATGATCTTTAACCTCCATGCATTTGGAAGTTTTCTAAATTTTTTCTTGTGGTTGATTTCAAGTTTCACAGTGTTGTGATCTGAAAATATGCATGTATAATCTCAATTTTTTAAAATATTTATTGAGGGCTGTTTTGTGACCCACTATGTGATCTATCTTGGAGAATGTTCCATGTGCACTTGAGAAGAATGTGTATTCTGCTGCTTTTGGATGAAAAGTTCTGAATATATCTGTCAAGTTCACCTGGTCTAGTGAATCATTCAAGGTCATTGTTTCTTTATTGTTTTTTTGCCTAGATGATCTGTCCATTGTAAGTGGAGTAGTAAAATCCCCTGCAATTACTGCATTTTTTTGTCAGTAAGATTGCTTGTGTTTGTGATTGTTTATATATTTGGGTGTTTTCATGTTGGGGCATAAACATTTACAATTGTTATTTCTTCTTGATGGATAAACCCTGTAATTATTATAGAATGCCTTCTTCATCTCTTGTTACAGTCTTTAGTTTAAAGTCTAGTTAGTCTGATAGAAGTATGGCTACTCCAGCTTTCTTTTGACTTCTAGTAGCATGATAGATGGCTCTCCATCCCCTTACTTTCAATCTGAAGGTGTCTTCAGGTCTAAAATGTGTATCTTGTAGGCAGCATATAGATGGATCTTTTTTTTTTTAATCTGTTCTGATACCCTATGTCTTTTGATTGGGGAATTTAGTCCATTTACATTCAGGGTATTACTGAAAGATATTTAGTTAGTGTCATTGTGTTATCTGTAGGTTTCATGCTTGTGGTGATGTCTTTGGTCCTTTGTAGTCTTTGCAGCATTCCACTTACAGAGTCCCCCTTAGGATCTCTTGTAGGGCTGGTTTAATGGTCATAAACTCCTTCAGTTTTTGTTTTTCTGGGAAAGTCTTTATCTCTCCTTATATTCTGAATAACAGGCTTGATGGATAAAGGATGCTTGGCTGCAAATTTTGCCCATTCATCACAATTGAATATTTCCTCCTGTTCCCTTCTGGTCTCTCTTCTGGAGCGTTTCAGGTTCCAGGTCTTCTACCACCCTTATGTGTCTACCCTTGTAGGTTAAGGTCTGTTTATCCCTAACTGCTTTCAGAATTCTCTCTTTATCTTTGTATTTTGCCAGTTTCACTATGATATTCCATGGAGAAGACCATAGCATTCTCTGTGCCTCCCGGATTTGAATGTCTGCTCCTTTCTCCAAACTGGGGAAGTTCTCAGTTATAATTTGTTCAAGTAAACCTACTGCCCCTTTCTCTTTATCCTCCTCCTCTGGAACTTCTATCATACAGATATTATTATGTTTCATTGAATCACTTAGTTCACCAATTCTATCCTCATGGTCTAGTATTATCTTATCTTTCTTTTCCCAGTTCCATCATTTCCCATAATTTTATATTCTATTTTATTTAATATTCCCTCTGCTTCCTCCACCTTTGCTGTCACTACATCTAGTTTATTTTGCACCCCATTTATAGCATTTCTTAATTCGTTGTAACTTTATCTGAGTTGATCTCTGCAGGAATAGATTCTCTGTTGTCTTCTATGCTGTTTTCAAGTCCAGCTATTAATCTTATGACTATTACACTAGTCAGATATATTGTTTATATCTGTTTTGAGCAATTCTTTAGCTGTTGTTTCTCCCTGAAATTTATTTTATGGACAATTCCTCTGTTTCATCATTTTGGCTAGTTTTCTGTCCTTTATCTGTTTTAATAGTTTGTCATGTGTCCTGAACTTGTGAGCATTATTATGTTAAAAAAGGGTCTTACATTCTCCAGGGCCTGGCCTATCAGGAGGTGTTTTTGGAGTGTGTTGCATTGTTATTGTGAATCTGGTTGCTTTATCTCCCTACTTGTAGTGGTGGTTTGGAGCTTCCAGCAGGTGTGCTTTGATTGGTTCATTGAAGTAACCCTGGAGAAAATTTAAAAAGGGGCTGGTGGTGGAAGAAGCCTTATCCCATACAAAGAGAGAGAAATGACAGGGGCAGGGAAAAAGAAAAGAAGAAAATTTGACTAGGCAGAGAATTAGAGCAACCATATGGCTTAATCCAGAGAAAGAGGAAAATAAAGAATGAGATACAGAAGAGGTCTAAAAAGAATAAATTACAAATGTCTGCCTAAACAAACCAACAACCAGAATAGAGAAGGGAAGAAACATATATACATATATATGTATATATAAATGTATATATAATATACAATATTATATGTAATATTAATTAAATTTAATAAAATTATTAATATAACTAACAATAACATATATTAAATATAATAAATATATCATATTAATTATATTATATTAATTATATTATATTATATTATATTATATTATATTATATTATATTATATTATATTATATTATAACTAACCAAAATCAAATCAGAAAATGTAAAATCGCTAGACTGATATCTGATGGTGCTTTGGAGTGGTGGCTGTGCTGGTCTGGAGGAGGGGCCCTCTGGTTCATCACTGTCAATCTTGCTCCCATAGATATGCACTTACCAGGCACTGATGGGTGTGGTTTGGTGTAAGCAGGTCCTGCCTCCATTGTGGACCTGCCATTTTTTCCCTGAAGTCCCACCTTGTTGGTGATGGGGAGAAAAATGGAGATATGCCAGTCTCTCCTCCCTGGACTGGGTGTTCCAAACCAGTCTGTTAAAGCCATCCTTACAGTGCACTCTGGGCATGAGTGGGCCACTCCACAGTCTCCTGTGCCTCCAGTATTCAAACTAGCCCTGTATTTAAAGGATCCTGCTTTGCATGTCCTGGTTCCAGGGTATTGCCACTCAACCCAGTCTGCCAACAAAGGGTTTCTGGTTGGCAGCTATCTGCAGGGTCTTTTGTACTTGGAGGCTAAATACCTTCTTCCCACAGCACTCAAGGGAGGGGGCTGCTCTCTCTGACTGATTCTCTGAGCTGGCTACCACTTTGGGGCTGGCTTCCCTCCGCCCCACCAGGAGTGTGTACAGAGCAGCAGGCCCCATTTGCAAAGAAAGTCCCACAACCCTGGATAGTGTTAGAAATTGGTTCTGTTTTTTCTGTTCCCTGGTCTGTGGTTTTTCTCTTGTCCGAATACAATCCTAAACTTCCCACAGCCTTTCTTTCTCCTTTTGTCTACACGGAAGGGGATCCCTCTCCTCCACCTCTATGTCACCCATTTTATCTCTCCCAATTCGCAATCACTTACCTATTACCCGCTAAGTTGTTTCCCTGGCCCTTCCCTGGAGATGTTCTTGTCACTTTGTACTCAGATTCCTGGAATTCCAAGTCTTCTGGCCTCCACACTGCTGTGTTTGAGGGATGAGGGAACTTCAGGTCCTCCTACTTCTCTGCATTGTTGACTCCTCTCAGTCCAGTTTATTTTTCTAATTAGGACTCACTTTAGTGGACTTAAGGCTGCTAAACACAATTTTATTCATGAAACCTTAATATTTTCTCACCTCTATGTATTTATTTATAAAACTATAAAATTTATTATGTATAAAAACAAAATAAAAAACTACAGAAAATTATAGGTAACTATCACTACAATTTTAGTTTCAAAAAAGCCTCTTAAGTTTAAACTTAGTGAGTTTATAACAAGAAATGATTGCCACATTTTACTATGATGAAATTTTTTACATTTTAAAAAAGATCATTAGACAATAAGGGTTTTGTTATCTGTTTCTTAAAAACTGAAATCATGAAGTTAGCATTATAATTAAAAGTGTAATTATAAACATGAATAAATTCACATGTCCTGATTTAGAGGTGATTAATATGCAAATATTTATTCTGTTTCCAAAGTCTACTGTAGTTCTACACCTCAAGCATGAACTATATAAAAATAATATTTTCCTTTACTGTTCTCTATAGCAAGTTTCCTTTCATTGTCCTCCTTTTCTTTCTACTATTATAGTTGCTTAAATACTTGGTATTTCTCATTTCTTTTGCATCTTAAAATTTCACTGAGCTTTTATCATAGAATTTTTTATATCACTATTCTATAAATATATTTTGTAATATTCAAGAAGTCTCTTTATCTTGAAAAAGTAATTTTTTTCACTTAACTACTGAAATGTGGATTTCAAATTAATTACCCAAGAAAGAATCCTTTAAGTACTTATAAATTAAACAGTTCTTAGATTCAAAATATTTTTATTACTACCCAAAGAATTACACATAAATAATTAATAATTGCCATCTACTTTATCAGGATGTCTTTCATACTAAAAGACGTTGCAGGTTATAAATCTAAAGGAAAATCCATAATACAAATGGGGGGTGTTCTATTGTCTATAAAAATGTAGAGGAAGAAGATGAAAAAAGAAGAGGAGGAAAAAGAATAAAATGACATGTCTAGGTTATTACATGACTCTCATAGAGAAAATGCTAACTAGCCCTGTCTGATTCTGAGATATTATTCTTTTAAATTTACACACTTAAACTGAATTATTATTCTGACCTAATTCCAAGTTTTACAAGTTAGTTATAGCTTTTAATAGCATTGTGCATATTTTCAAACACGTTTAAAAATAAAAACTACCTATGTGTTTTTTTAGAAAAAGAAAAACATTTGCTATTAATATAACAAATATTTCAAATGCTTTATGAATTTGTCTTAAGTATAAGACAGAGTTAATATGGTATTGCCTATCCTGACAGACACTGATACATTCAAGCCCTCTTCTTGTTCCTGTAGAATACAAAGGAAAGGAAAAGTTGCCATTGTCTAGACCATTTACAAATTAGCTCTGAAGCTTTTTTCCATGTAAGATGAAATAGGTTTCTATAGCCATTAATTAAGTCATAACATAAAACAGTACTTTATATTTTGAGATTAAAATTTAATTTCTTTGGAAAATGAAGAGCAAACCCAAGTTACGTAAAAATGAATTTAAAACAATGTAATTTTAGATTGTAATACTTATAAGGTTAAAACATTTTTGGTACAGAACATGGAAGTATTACTTTTTCTATCTAAATGAAATTTGTATTTAAATGAAATTTTATTTAAAAGCAACCATTTTATTTTTTAAGTTTTTATTTGAATTCCCTTTGTTAAACTACACTATTAGTTTCATTCAGATGTACAATATAGTGATTCACTTCCATACATCACCTGGCGCTCATAAAACAAGTGCACTCCTTAATCTCTATCCCCTATTTAACCCATCACCCACCCACCTCCCCTCTCATAACCATCAGTTTGTTTTCTAGAGGTAGGATTCTGTTTCTTGGCTTGCCTCTCTCTCTCTCTGTCTCTCAATTTCTTTTTCTTCTTTTTTCTCCCCTCTTCATTTTTTTTCTTAAATTACACACTGAAACCAACTATTTTAAAGTGTACAAACCAGTGGCATTTTGTACATTCACAATGTTGTATAGATTTATTTCCAAAACACTTTAATACCCTCAAAACAGACCCAGAATCCATTAAGCAATATTCCTATGTCCTACTTCTCACTCTGTGCAAACATTTATCTGCTTTCCTTTTCAATAAATTTACATATACTGGAAGCTTCACATATAAGGAATATGTGACATTTTATATCTGACTTCTTTCATTTAATGTTTTTGAGGGTTATTAGAGTTGTATCATGGTTTAGTACTTCATTTCTTTTATAGCTGATAATATTCCATTAATATGTTAAAGGAAAACTGTCCTGTTTCTATCTTTTAGCTATTATGAATTCATATGGAACTTTTTTTGAATATTTTCAATTCTTTTATATAGTTACTGGTAACTAGAATTGTTGGGTCATATAGTGCTACTATATGGTTTCTTCTAAGGGTTTTATGGTTACAAGTCTTGCATTTAGCTCTCTAACCCATTATGAGTTAATTTTTGTATATACTGCAAAAGTATGGTCCTATTTCATTCTTTTGCATGTAGTAGTCTAGTTTTCCCAAAAAATCTTTTTCTTGAAGAGACTTTTTTCCCATTCTTGCCTCCTTTGTTATGGACTAATTGGCTATATAATTGTGGGTTTATTTCTAGGATCTGTATTCTTTTCCATTGATATTTGTCTATTTTTGTGCCATTATCATACTGTTTTGATTACTACCTTGCAATATGTCATGATATCTGTGAGAGTGATGCTACAGCTTTATCTTCCTCGAGATTACTCTGACAATTCAGGATCATTTTTGGTTCCATGCAAGTTTGTAGGTACATGGTATTTTGATATGCATTGCATTAAATCTATAGATTGCTTTGGATAGTGTCAACATTTTAACAACATTTATTCTTCCAATCCATGAACATGGGACATCTTTCCATTTCCTTGGGTCATCTTCAATTTCTTTCATCAATGTTTTACAGTTTTCAAAGTATAGGTCTTTCACCTCTTTGGTTAACTTTATTCCAAGGTATTTTATTCTTTTTGATGAAATTGAAAATAGGATTGTTTTCTTAATTTCTCTATCTGCTACATCATTATTAGTGTATAGAAATGCAACAGATTAAATAAAATCACTTTCTTAAATTTATATTTTCATTGTCTATTCCAATTTTACAAAAGCACAACTGGCATTGGTGCATTGATTTTATATCCTGCAACTTTGCTGAATTTGTTTATAGCTCCAGATGGAAGTGGGGATAATAGAAATGTGTCATGTAGAGCTACAGTAGCAGCATTACTTTTTTGTTTTTTTGCTTAGAAGATTATAAGTCCTATAATATTTTTAAATAGTATCTTAATTTTGATTTTAACAAAAATCACTGCCTAAAAATAACTTACTTGTGTTTGTAGGTTGATCATCGAGAGGTATATTACACACAAAAAAATAGTAGACTTTAAGAAATAGGAAACAATAACTGGCCCACAGTCTTATACCATATACAAAATGAAATTCAACATGGATTAAACACCTAAAAGTGAGACAAACACACACACACACACACACACACACACACACACACACACACAATCCTGGAAGAGATCACAGGCATTAATTTCTCTGACATCAACTGTTGCAACCAGCAACTCCTGACACATGGGAAACAAAAGCAAAAATGAACTATTGGGACCTTATCAAGATAAAAGGGTTCGGCACAGTGAAGGAAACAATCAACAAAACTAAACAGCAACCTACAGAATAGAAGATATTTGCAAATGACATATCTTATAAAGAATTAGTACCCAAAATATATAAAGAACTCATCAAACTCAAGAGCCAATAACCAATAATCTAATTTAAAATGATCGGAAGACATGAGCAGACATTTTTCCAAAAAACACATCCAGATGGCTAGTAGACACATCAAAAAATGCTCAACATCACTCATCACCAGGAAAATGCAAATCAAAATTACAATGAGATATCACCTCACACCTATCAGAATGGCTAAAATTAACAACTTGGGAAACAACAGGGAGTTAATGAGGATGCAGAGAAAGAGTGGAGAGAACCCTTTTGCACTGCTGGTGGGAATGCAAAGTGGTGCAGCTACTATGAAAAACAGAATGGAGTTTCCTCAAAAATTTAAAGATAGAACTATCCTATGATTCAGCAATCACACTATTGGGTATTTACCTAAAGAATACAAAACTACAAATCTGAAGGAATACATGCACCCCAAAGTTTATACCAGCACTATCAAAACCAGCCAAACTATGGAGAGAGCCCAAAGATGTGCCATATATACACAATGAAATATTTTTCATCCATAAAAAAAAATAAAAGCTTGTCATTTGCAATGATGTGGATGGAGCTAGAGTATATAATGCTAAGTAAAATAGTCAGTCAGGAAAAGACACATACTATATGATTGCATTCATAGAAACAAAACAAAAGAGAAAGGGGGAAAAAAGAGACAGACAAATTCAGAAAAAGAGTCTTAATTATAGTGAACCAGAGGGAGGTGGGAGGGAAGGTGGGTGAACTAGACGGTAGGTATTAAAAGTGCACTTGCTGCGGGCACCTGGATGGCTCAGTCAGTTGAAACTTAGGCTCAGGTCATGATCTCATGGCTTGTGAATTCGAGCCCTGCATCAGGCTCTGTGCTGACAGCTCAGAGCCTGGAGCCTGCTTCAGATTCTGTGTCTCCCTCTCTCTCTGCCCCTCCCTTGCTTGCGCTATCACTTTCTCGCTCTCTCTTTCAAAAACAAATAAACATTAAAAAAATTTTTTAAAAGAGTGCACATGTTGTGATGAACACCAGGTGATGGATGTATGGAATTGTTTAATCATTATATTGTACAAGTGAAACTAATATAACACTGTATGTAAACTACACTGAAATTAAAGAGTTTTAAAAAAAGGAATAGGAAATAATAGAAAAAGTATACAATTCAAATTTTATGGTCAACAAACACATGAAAAGATCATAGTCTTCAGTAATTCAAAAAATGCCAACCAAAGCAAAGTGAGATACTACATCATATACAGTAGGATGACCATATCAATAAGACAACAATAGTGTTGTAAGGAGGTGGAAATCAGAATGTCTTACACACTTAGTGGGAAACAAGATGATAGAGGTAATTTGAAGACTAGTCTGGCAGTTCCTAAAGATTTTAAACATAGAGTTATCAAACAGTCCAGGATTCTGTTTGCTTGTGTATATTCAAGAGAAATAAAACATACACATACCAAAACCCTACACACAAATGTTCACAGTAACATTACTAATAATTGAAAAGTAGAAACAACTCAATTGAAGAATAAACAAAATGTGTCATATTGATATGGAATAATATTCTGTCATTAGTTATGAAATGTACACTTACAACTAGTTAAAATGGTAAGCTTGTGGTATTCTGATAACTGTTTACAACATGGGTAAACCTTAAAGCATTTTGGTAAAGGAAAGAAGCCAGACACAAAAAAAGATGACAGACATATACTGCATGATTCCATTTTTAGGACTTATTCATATCTATGATAACAGAAAGTTGATTAGTGGTTGTGGAGGCGTGGGAAGTGACTATTAATGAATATAGGGCTTCTTGCTGAGGTAATGAAATGTTGTGAAATTTGGCAGAAGCCTGAATTGCACAGCTCTGTAAATACACTAAAAACCATTGAGTTTGTATACTTTAAAATGAAGAATTTTATGCTCTGTGAATTATATTTCAATAAAGCTGTTTTAGAAAAAGCAATTCTAGAATCATGGGGAGAAGTAGATCTAATTATCTGAAAGATTAATATCAAAATGTAACCTACAGTAAATCTGGTTTTATGAAATATAAAGAAACATGCAGATAAAACTGCTACACAATGAAAACAAAAAATCTAAAGATAGGGGCACCTGGGTGGCTCAGTGGGTTGAGTGTCTGATGTCAGACCAGGACATGATCTTGCACATCGTGGGTTTGAGCCCAAGGTCCAGCTCTGTGCTGATGAATCAGAGCCTGGAGCCTGCTTCAGATTCTGTGTCTCCCTCTCTCTCTGCCCCTCCCTCACTCTGTCTCTCTGTCTCCCAAAAATAAATAAACATTAAAAAATTTTTTTTTAATCCAAACATAAACATTTGAGCAGAAATGATATACTTAATGTAGCATAATAAATTAATGATGCTGATAACCCAGACCAAGTAGATAAACTTCTGGGGGAAAAAATGTCAAGAATATTGTTAAATGAAACAGTATACAAATCAGATCAACAAACCTAAAAGCAAAGAATTCTCTTACACCGTCAAAATAACAATTAACCCTTGAGTGTAATTTTTAAAGGAACAAATGGGTACTTCTTTATGTTGCAATTCCTCAAACACATAATAATGTTCCGCAATGGGAATTTTATTAACATAAAATCAAACTCACAAACCGTGAGATCATGATCTGAGAAATAAAGAGGTGTTTAACCCACTGAGCCACCACGCACCCCCTATTTGGCAACAATTTTTATGAAAGATTTTAGCTCCCACCCCCCTTTATGCAGGTATGAAGAAATGCAGTATCAAGTTTGTACAAATGCGGAAAGAGGAAAATGTGTGCATGTCAAGTCCATTGTAAGTGAAACTGAGTACATAAATATAAACAATTTGTATTCTACTAATGGTTCTAGTATTCCAAAATTGCTATGCTAAGTACCTTTATTATAAAGCCAGGTGGGTAAAGGAACAGCCAGTAAGTTCTTAGACTTTGCTCAAGACGCGACTTAAAATGGTAAGCGAAAGGAGGGCAGTTGGCTTGCGGCTTCTGTAAACGCGTAACCTGATAAAAACAATACAACAGAATACAACAGAACACAACACCACACAACACAACAACGCCCACTTTAGATGCACTGATCTTAAGCCATTCCAGTCTACTGCGCAGGCTTAACACGCGCAGCGGTCCCTTAAATAAAAAGATCCGGCACCTCTATTTGTAATTGTGCTCTTCCGTTCCGTTGAAGAACTATTTAAGATTAGTCGAGTGCCTGGTTTGTGGTGCTTGTTTTCTTGTAGTGAACTCCCTTCTGTGCCTTCAGATCTTACCTGCCCATATAGCACATCTTTAAGTTTTTGAGATAGCTCAGCACCTGAAGAATTGATCCGCGGAGTGACACGGCGTGTGAAGCAGCCGGAAAAGCTTGCTGGTCAAGATGGTGGTTGAAAAGTGAGTGGTGTGAGCAACTGCATGAATTAAACTAACTGTTGAATTTGAAGGAAAATAAAGGCCTGCTGGGACTTAGGTTTTAGCTATCAACAAACTATACGCCACTGAAGAAAGAGGAAATCATTTTACAGAATAGCATCGGAGCGCGACATGGAGACGGGAACCGACGACTTCCTACCGCCGCCAGAGTGCCCGGTGTTCGAGCCTACCTGGGCGGAATTCCGAGACCCGCTTGGCTACATCGCAAAAATCAGGCCCATTGCAGAAAAGTCGGGTATTTGCAAGATCCGCCCACCCGCGGTAAGCCTCTGAAGCCTAATTTGGGGATGGATTTGCCTTAAGACTGAGCGTTAGGGTGCTGTGCTGGTAAACAAGGCCTTAACCCTTTTGTTAACTGCTGTTAATTAAATTCTGTAACTAAGTGTAATTGCTCATTTTGTAACTGACTATAATGGGTTGGCATCAAAAAGTTCGTATCTAATCGCCACACGCAGTGCAGTTCTAAAAATCTGTTTTAGGAATGAAAAGCTTTGATTCGAAATTGGTTCTACCCTGTACGACTACTTAGGCGTGTGTAGTAGAGTAATATTTAGCTCTTAAATTTACGTTGAAGGAAGTTTTAACGTATTTATCATACTTGATAGCGAAGCAAAGGAACGTATAAATTGTCTTATTAGGCGCTGGGCTTGGAATGGTTTAAATTTGTTATATGACCCGTGGTATAAGAAATACATTAAATAGAATCCTTACCACCAATTAAATTGGAATTACTTCGTGTACAGGTCTGTCCTCTGGGTTTGCTTTACTCAAAACTTCTAACTCAGTTCTTATGTTTGAATTAAGAATGCAAACTAAATTGCTTGTCGGGTATGGGTTTAATTTATATGTGTATCAAAGGTGTGTCCTCTAACTGCAGTGTATTGCTCATTTATGAGATACTCAATCTGACTACATATCTTCTATTTGGATGGGTATACTTTTTAAAAAAGTATTACTAGTTACATACTACTATTCTTAACAGGTTGTGGATGGGAATAAATAATACTCTAGTTTTCAAAATCAGTTTCTCATCCGTATTAGATTTTTCTTCACTTCATTAAGAATCTTCCTCACAAACGAAATGCCCCCCCTCTTCCCCCTTATTGAAGTGTGCTTCATTCTTTTTAAATCTTTTAGGCCCTTTGTGGGTTTTTTGTACCTTTTTTGGAGGAGACACACCAAGGATAATTCTTTGTGTTTTGTTTGTTTTTTGGGGGTTTGCTCTTGCTTTTCAGTTATATGATTTTTAAAAGACAACCATTTGAACCTTCAAGAGCAAAATATAGCAACCAAAAGCCTTAAAAGGAAGGACTATTAAACTGGAGACAAATCATTCTACTTCTCAACATCTTCATCCTTTGCTATACCATAATAAGTTCATTTACTTTCTTCTAGGACTGGCAGCCTCCCTTTGCAGTAGAAGTTGAAAACTTCAGATTCACACCCCGAATTCAGAGGCTAAATGAACTAGAGGTAAAATCGGAAGCCACCCTTTTATGCTGGAATTTGAGTTCTGATCTTATTTCACTGGTAGTTTTATAACAATGTTTGATCCTAATACCAGTTCCATTTTTTTCCCAGAATAATGATTTTGGAGAAAGTCCTCTGCAAATGGCGAGGACATGAAGGCTTGCTTTCTTGCTTGCTTGATTGATTGATTGATTGATTGATTGATTTATTTATGGATTTTTTTCCCTCTCCATACCTACGTAATTTATCATTTTTTATTTTTGCTGATTTCTTTCATAGAAGCAAAGTTCAGAGCAGGGTCATACATGGTCAGCTTCTCTACATAGAAGAGAAAAATATTTTTTTTAGTTGTGTATAGAGTACAAGTGCTGTCTTAAAGGAAGATATTAGATTGAACCTTGCTTATTATTTGTTAAGTGCAAGAATAGCGCTTTAGATTTAGAGATGAAAGATTCTGACTTTGAGTCATCGCATCATAAAGCTCCCTTTTAAGACTGAAGAATCTGCTTATTTGAACTTTTGACAAGACACTGGTGGTGAGATAGGCAATGAAATCTAGACTGTAGCCTAGGAGAGCACCATAATTAATGGACTAAAGTTGAAAGAGTAAGCCAATTTCATGGGACTGTCTCTTCCCCAGGCTCAGACCAGAGTAAAATTAAACTATTTGGACCAGATTGCAAAATTCTGGGAAATCCAAGGTTCTTCATTAAAAATTCCCAATGTAGAACGGAGGATTTTGGATCTCTACAGTCTTAGTAAGGTAAGAGTACTTCTGCTTTAAAAAGGAAAAAAAATAAAAAGCCTTGGCTTTTTAGGAAACCCTCTGTGGTTGAACTTTGTGTTTCTAGGCAAGAAAGGAGAGAACAGAGACCCTGCCAAGATTTTTTGACACCATCCTTGAGTCCTGGAACAGTTGGCATTGGCGGGAGTGCACCGTCCTCATATTTAACCCTAACTGCTGTTTTTCAGGTCTCTTAGTCTGCTCACAGTTAATCTATATAACTTTCATTATCTTTGCAGATTGTGATGGAGGAAGGTGGCTATGAAGCCATCTGCAAGGACCGTCGTTGGGTCCGAATTGCCCAGCGCCTCAACTACCCACCAGGCAAAAACATTGGTTCCCTGCTACGATCTCACTATGAGCACATCATTTACCCCTATGAAATGTTTCAGTCTGGGGCCAACCTTGTGGTGAGGTGTCTTAACTGGTTTGGGGCCTGATTTGATTTTGTTCTTTCTGGTCTTTCTTTTTCTGGGTTGAGCTTTCTTAGTATCCTAAGTACATTTCTGGCATTAGAAATTCTAGGAATTGGGTCTGAAAATAATTCTCAACCTATAAAAGAGTATACAGTATATTTTTAAGTAGTTGTATCTAGTAGGCTAGCTAAATGAGAATTAGAATATCTTTTTTTTCTATCTTTCTCTCTGAAGTGTTGGTGTTTACTAGGATCTTTTTATGGATAAGATAATAGAATATAAGTTAGAGAAAAGCAGTTCCTATTTTAGGCCTTCCTCCTTGAAAAATATATTTCTTAATAAATTACTGTATTTCCTGAGGATAGTTTAGATACAGAGAATTACAGGATAATTTTTTGGTAATTGGACTTAATTCGAAAAGGAGTGGGAACTAATTTGACCATATATCTTAAATAATGTTTTTAGGTTTTAGTATTTCCAGAACATTTTATAAAATTATGTGAATAGCCATAAATGGATATTTTACTTTATAATTGTTAGGTTTGATACTTATATTGCCCATTTTTCAGACAAAGAAATTGGAACAGAGAGCTCAGGCATAGAAAGTAAGGATAAAATCCTAAGTTCACATCTGGCAGTCTAGTTCCAAAGACTGTTCCTCACTATGTTTTACTGGTTATATATAAGCAAAGTTGTAGAAGAATTCTCATCATATTGTTCTATTATTGCAGAGAATAAAAGTGTCATTTGGAAAGAAATACAGCTTTCAATGTTAGAGATTTAAGATGAAGGAATCACTTGATTATTTGTTAATTTTAAATGTGACTCAGTTTCTCATTTGTTTTCTTATGTTCCCAGCAGTGTAACACTCACCCATTTGACAATGAAGAAAAAGACAAGGAATACAAACCTCATGGCATTCCCCTAAGACAGTCTGTGCAGCCTTCCACGTTCAGTAGCTATAGTCGGCGGGCAAAAAGACTACAGCCTGATGTGAGTGCCTCTTTTTTTTTTTCCTGTAAACTTCCAGAATTTGTCTAGGACTTGTTCAGTCCATTTCTATAGGACACTATAGCTGATTCAAATTGAATTAATTGAAAATGAATGAGTTATTTTGTTTTATAGGTATCATTTGCAGTGTTTGTGTTTACCTACTTTTGCTTTTACATATTTTGAAAGCAAACATCTATCTTTAATATTTAAGAATATAAAATATAGGGGTAAATTTTTTAAATCTTGGGATAGTTTTTAGAAAGCTTTCAGTTGTTTGGTTTTTTAATTATGAGTTTTTGTTCTGTGTTCTTTTATCACATGGAGAGTCAGCCACAAGAGAAGCTCCGGAAAATAGAGCTATACTCAGAAAGCTCAGCTTGTCACACAGAAGCATGGGTGAGGTTGTAGAAGTGTCAGGAGCAGGGAAGATCCTAGGTCATGGCCTTATTTGGGTTTTCCAGGTAAGGGCAAGGCAAGGTAGGGTAATTGTTTAGGATTGGCTAGTCTGAATAGTTTTCATGGGCTCTAAAAAACAAGAGTGTTTCTCATTTGCCTGGCATCTGGCCCTGGGATGATTAAGGCAAGGTATGAAGAAGACTAATGGGAGGTATGGCCCTGTTTGTTTTGCATATCAAAGGCATGCTCTTTGCTGGGTACTTTGCTATCTCAGATAATTGGATAGCCTCAGAGGAGCAGTCTCTCCCCAGTCAGTAGGATTTTCAACATGTCGAACAACATAATATTTGAAAATTAAAAATATAAACAATACAGACTTGTAATTTCTCTTCTTGCTAATAAACCTGTATTGTGTGTCTGTGTATGTTCTCAGAATTTTGGATGTTTCTGTTTCTGAAATACATTCAACTGGGAAAACATTCTATATCCTTAGATGTATAGTGAATAATCCTAACAGACTTTATTTTAGTATTTGGATGTAGAGGGAAGAAATGAGAAATGGTGATCTAGTTTAAATTATTGAAATTCAGATGGATTCTGCATTGATGATGTAGTTCTTCAGGTAGTATCTGAGAATTATCTGAATAAGAATTTTTATGAATAAGAAAAATGAGCCATCTAATGATTTGGAAATCCGTAAAATTTGTTTGAAAGTGGTAAGTAGCAGCTAAGGTTACAACAGTTTTTCAAAATCAAATCTTTAGATACTTTATTCCTGAGAATGAGATTCTTCACTTTCCTGGGAAGGTTTTAAAGATTCTTGAAAACTATGAGGTTACCCAAACCAGAAAGATGTTGTGTTTCCAGAACATTAGGAGGAAAAAAGTTGCATGTTCTACATGAAGCAGAAAAGAACAAATGAAGTGACAGAGAAATTAGGACTTACGTCATTTTTTTTCTAATTTGGACATTGGTGTTTGTAACATAAGAATGAATAGTGAGATGTCTGAAAGGTTAAGAATAATACCGTCTTATTTCATATTTAAAAGCAAGCATTAGCTCTTTTAGAAGGTGTTTGCTTTGTTAGAAACTATCTATATTCCAAAGTAAAATGTTAAGTATAATGTATGCAGCGTGACTAATACACAGTGTAAAATTGTAATACGGTATATGTGGCAACTAGGAGCCCCATGCCTGCAAAGCTGTGGAATCTTTCACAGCCCATTTTCTTTTTTTTTTTTTTTTTTCAACGTTTTTTATTTATTTTTGGGACAGAGAGAGACATAGCATGAACGGGGGAGGGGCAGAGAGAGAGGGAGACACAGAACCGGAAACAGGCTCCAGGCTCCGAGCCATCAGCCCAGAGCCTGACGCGGGGCTCGAACTCACGGACGGCGAGATCGTGACCTGGCTGAAGTCGGACGCTCAACCGACTGCGCCACCCAGGCGCCCCTACACAGCCCATTTTCAATCTGTGTCTTTTATTAAACTCTCCTGAATGATAAGTCAGAAGTGCTTAATCTCAGTTATAAGTTGAAATTGTAGAATAATTATGTATTTCTTTATATGTAACCAGTTGACAAATCTAAATGTATAAAAGATGTGAAACCAAGCCTCTTTTAAGCTATTAAAATTTCAAAGGTGCATACCCTCCTGATTTGACTTCTGTTAATTAATGTTTTAGAATAGTATGCAGCAAATATATGGGTGTTTGTTCAGGTCTTAATTTGTAAAAGTGACTGGCTATGTGGAGAGTTCAGGGCCACCACAAGAAAGGTTTTAAAGTTACATTTCCATTAGAAACAAGAGACATAGCATATCACACAGTGCCACAAGATGAAGCATCAGTGTTACTAAGGATCAGAAAGCAAAGGGAACTCTTAGGTCACAGCCTTTATTAGAGACTCCTTGGGAAAAGTGAGGTAGTATAGGATAAACATTTTAGGATTAAATAGTTTGAATTATACCAACAAACATTGAAGGATAGGAATTTTCCTTTCCTTTCTTCTCCTCCCCTCTTCTCCCTTCTCCTCCCCTCTCCTCCCCTCTCCTCTCTCCTCCTCTCTCCTCTTTTCTCTTCTTCTTTCTTCCTCCCTCCCTCCCTCCCTTCCTTCCCTTTCTTCCTTCCTTCTTTTCTTTTCTTGTCTTGTCTTCCTTCCTTCCCTCCCTCCCTCCCTTCCTTCCTTCCTTCCTTATTCTTCCTTCCTCCCCCTCCCCCTCCCTCCCTCCCTTCCTCCCTTCCTCTTCTCTCTTTCTCTTTCTCTTTCTCTTTCTCTTTCTCTTTCTCTTTGTTTCTTTCTTTCTTCCTTTTTTTAATTCAAGTTAGTTACCATATAGCATAGCATACTATTAGTGTCAGGAATAGAACCCAGTGATTATCTGTTGCATGTGACACCTAGTGTTCATCCCAGCAAGTGCCCTCCTTAATGCACATCACCCATTTAGCCCATCTGCCCACCTACCTCACCTCAAGCAACCCTCAAGTTTGCTTCTCTGTATTTAAGAGTCTTATGGTTTGTCTCCCTCCCTTTTTTATGTTATTTTTCCTTCCCTTCCCTTATATTCTTCCTTTTTGTATTTTAAATTCCACATGTGAGTGAAGTTGTAGGATATTCGTCTTTCTATGACTGACTTATTTTGCTTAGTGTAATACATCTAGTTCCACCCATCTTGTTACAGACCGCAAGATTTTATTCTTTTTCATTGTTGAGTGACATTCCATTATATATATATATATATATATATATATATATATATATATACCACATCTTTTTTATACATTCATCAGTTGGTGAACATTTGGTCTCTTTCCAGAATTTGGCTATTGTTGGTGGCACTGAGCATAGTGACTTTCTGAATTTGTTTCAGACCTGGCCAAGTGTTGATTTAAGGAAGGGAAAATAATGTCTTAGTGTATGAGGGTTAGATAAGGAGGTGGTTGCTAGTATAGAGTTGGGATTGCTTGGGTTGCACATGAAAGGTGAGCTCACCTACAAGTGAGTCTTTAGGAATTAGCTGACCCCGAGAGGAGCAAGTCTTCTCAGCCAACAGTATTCTCCAAAGGATGTCAAAATATAAACTATAAAACATTAAAAATGTGATTAATACAACTAATTACATCATTATTTGCAATACCAAAAAATGTGAAACAGCACCAAGGATATAATAACAGTGGCTTGGGGCGCCTGGGTGGCTCAGTCGGTTAGGCGGCCGACTTTGGCAGGGGTCATGATCTCGCGGTCCCTGAGTTCGAGCCCCGCGTTGGGCTCTGTGCTGACAGCTCGGAGCCTGGAGCCTGTTTCAGATTCTGTGTCTCCCTCTCTCTGACCCTCCCCCGTTCATGCTTTGTCTCTGTCTCAAAAATAAATAAACACACACACAAAAAAATAATTAAAAAAAGAGTGGCTTAAGTTATTTCTGGAATAGTTATAATCAAATAATAAGCTATAGAAGAGATGTATGTGTTCATAGTCCCAGAAATTTAATTCTTGAACAGACCTCCATTTTGAACTCCAGAGTCCTGTTTCTCTCAGTCTTCTCCATCTGATCTTTGAGAAATTATTTTTCCTACCACCATTGTCTCTTCAGTTGATCCTTTGTTTATCATGTATTGTCATACAGTATATATTGCATACTTAAGTTATTTGGGGAATAGAACAAGCCAGAAAATATGTTATTACATGTATTTGTATATAGATCTAGAATAAAACATACAGAAACAATCCTCAGGCTTTAAATAGAAAGGGGAAGTACAATAATACTTTAAAATTATAATGAAAATGGACAGAAACACAGATAAAATCTATCTCATGGTGTTCAGTAAAAAGAGATATGTGCTGAAAATGGCATATAATATGTGTATTTATGACACATAATGGATTTACAGTTTCCCAAGATACCTGAATATAGTGTGGGAAGAAAGTTAAAAGTCTTGAGTTCAGACTGAAATGCTGTTCTTCTGTCTTCCCATTTGCAGCTTAAATTGTGCTGTCAAAAGAAATTTATTTACATTTATTGAATTCTTTAGTATAAAGTATACGTTTTAGATACTTAAGCTTAACTGTCCTTGAAAACACAGGAGTATTCTGTCATTTCATTTGTTGCATGAAACAAATTGAGAAAATGAATTACCACTCAAATTTGTCTATTCACTTACTCCTGCCTGGCTATATGCTACCCACAAGTAAAAATACATCAGTAATAAAGAGTTAAAAATAAGTGGAAGCAGTTGAATGGATTCAATCTATGTGACCTTTTTTGGAATGTTTTGGAGCCTAAAATATGTATTTGTATATGTATACCTCACTTCCTTCTTTGAACTTTCTGTTAATAGCCAGAACCCACAGAGGAAGATATTGAGAAGAATCCAGAGCTAAAGAAGCTGCAGATCTATGGGGCTGGTCCCAAGATGATGGGGTTGGGACTCATGGCCAAAGACAAGACTTTACGGAAGAAAGGTAAAGCCTAATAGGCTAAGAGACAATGTGAGGGAGAGATAGTTTGTTGATTTTGATAGGAGAATAGATTTGTTTGTTTTCAGATTTGTTTCTGACTGCCCTAGATAAAGAAGGGGTCATATGCCCCCCAACTGTTTTGATGAAGGAGGAACCAAGAGAAGATGGGAAAGTGATGTCAACATTGCCCAAAGAGGACTTGAATCACAGCCTAGAGCCCTGCACCAAGCTGACCATGCAACTGAGGAGGAGTCACAATAGTGCCCAGTTTGTAAGGACTTAATCTATGATATTCTAACATGTTTTTAAACTATGAGGACGATATGGAACCTGAGGTTATGTTGTCCCACCTTACTTTCTCCTCCCTTCCTTTCACTTCTGGGCCCTTCATATATGAAGAGACTGATGGTTAGGAAGGAGAAGAAATATGCAAAATATTGTAGTCAGGAGGAAAATTTGTATCTCCTATATTTTAATTCGGGACTTTTCAGCAAACTGTTGTATCTTTTCAACCCCAATAATAAGCATTTTTTGAACTTTATACTATCATATGGTACGAAATGTGAAAGCTATTTGTTTCTGGCAAATGCTTCACAAGTATCACATTTCATAATAGTATTGTTTCTCTTGTGTGATCTTTCTTTACTTAGGTCTCTCATGTATATAAGTCTTCTCTTGTTTCATACAGCTTACCAGAAATATCATTTGAATATTCTGTAGTCTAATGTTTCCAAAATGGTAAATTCCCTTTTTTGATTGTCCTTTATTTCTAGCAAACTTCATTTCATCTTTTATAATTTTTTCTACACCTCCTACTCTGTCGATGTTAATGTTCCTAGAAATTTTGTCTTTGGACAGACTTCTGTTTTGAGCTCCAGGCTCCTGTGTTTTCTGTTAATCGTCTGTACCTAATCACTGAAAGATTATGTATATTATCATCATGTCCCCAGTTTACGACTCTGTTTGTCATCTTATGGACTATTGCAAGGTCTTATCTTCCATGCTTGAAGTTTGGAAATCGCTTAAGACTCTTCTATCACTCCTACATCTAGTTGGTCACCCACTAGCCTTTTTTTTTTTTTTTTTTTTGTATAGTATAGTGTGTATACACAAAAATATGGTCTTTATTTCAAAATTCTTTTTTTTAATACATGAAAATAAAGCTTTGCTTATTTTTGTACTTTTAATTAACTGCTGTTATTTTATATACTCTTATGTTGGCTTCCTTTGTTATATTTGAGAGATTCATTCATATTGTATAAGTTCTTGCTGTATTATGTTGTATTAATTACAATTCTTAATAATACAACCTCAGTATGATTTCTTAATGTCTTATTATTTATGGAATTTTTGGTGGTTTGCAAATTTAGGAATACATTCAATAATACTACTGTTAAATACATGCTATTAGATATGTAGCTATTTCTATTATATACATAAAAGGACTGAAATTGCTGTGACTGAAGGTCACTGCTATACACACAGTATGTAAGAATGCTAATATACATATATGTGTGTAAATATGTATATGTTTTGTACATTAATATATGTGTATGTCCCATAAACTAATAAGACAATATACAAGTGTGTATTTCTGTAGCTCCATACACACAGCATATATTTTCTCCCACTCTGTAAGTCACCTCTTTCCTGTCTTTACTCATCATTTTACTTCTGGATCCTCCCAGTATAGTACTACTGCAAGTAGTTTTTCTAATATTCATCCTGGTAAAAATGTATTGGTGTGGTTTTTTTTTTTTCAATTATTTTTTTTCATTTCAATATTATTTCAATTTTTTGAAATTATTTCAATATTACATAAGTATCCAAGTTGTTTAGCCTTGACCTAGTGTTTTGGTCTGGTGGTCTACTACTTTGGTGACCAAGCTAAATTATCTAAATTAAAGACACAGTTTAGAATGAAAATGGACACCTATTGAAGTTTATACCAGTATAACATACCACTGGACATTTGGTCAATTGGGCTTATTATGTTCACCTGCATTGATGTATTTTATTATTAACCATATGTAATTTTCTGAATGATCCATGCCAGTTTATATCTTCATGATTTGGATTTGTCCCATTGAAATCTTACATAAAAATGGTACTTTACTCTCTAAGCACCTTAATCATTGTTCATTTCTTGACATGTTGTATTATTTAATAATTGTTTATGTCATGTCATATTTTCACTAAATAGTGAACTCATGAGTAGAATATGCCATAGTTGTTGATTTGTGGTACATGCTTAAAATAAATGGTGTGGAAACCTGGGACAGGATGTCATGGAGCAAGCAGCTTATAATTTTATTTTATTTTTCCTCATAGGTTGAGACCTATGTTTGCCGAATATGCTCCCGAGGGGATGAAGTTGACAAACTTCTTCTTTGTGATGGCTGTGATGACAATTACCACATCTTCTGCCTAATGCCACCCCTTCCTGAAATCCCTAGAGGGGTCTGGAGATGCCCAAAGTGTATCATGGCGGTATGCCTGTTGACTATTAATATTTTAAATTGCATTCTTTGTAATTTTTTAAAATCTAGCCTCCTGGTTTTAAGTGAGTATAGAATAGGTGTGAGTTGCTGCCCTTTTATAAGTTAATACTTTAGGGGCATCTAGCCAACTTAGTCATTTGAGCATGCAGCTCTGGCTCAGGTAATGATCTCATGGTTGGTGAGTTTGTGCCCTCCATTGGGCTCTGTCTGACAGCTCAGAGCCTGGAGCTTGCTTCACATTTTGTGTCTCTCTGTCTCTCCTCCTCTCCTGTTCATGCTCTTTCTCTCTCTCCCTCCCTCTCTCTCTCTCTCTCTCTCTCTCTTGCTTTCAGAAATAAATAAAACATTAAAAAAATAAGTTAATTCTTCTGTCAGGTTTTGATTAGCCATCAGTTAATAAGCAACAGTGGTTGGACAGACTATCTGTAGGATTGTAGAGATTTAAGAGGGAAGGGTTATAATACAAATGATGTGAACCATGGGAACAAAGGAAAAGGTTTAGTAGATACCAAAGAAACCACTGGCCTTGAAACATAACAAAAAGTAGCAGTAGAGCATAAGATGTATCTCCTGCTGTTCTTTTCATGTTCTTTGACTATTTGCCCTTTCTTGCTGAAATACTTTTCTATTTCAGGAGTGTAAGAGGCCCCCTGAAGCCTTTGGCTTTGAGCAGGCTACCCAGGAGTACACTTTGCAGAGCTTTGGTGAAATGGCAGATTCCTTCAAGGCTGACTACTTCAACATGCCTGTGCATGTATGTGATTGTGGAATGGGGATACGGGGATTAGTGTCTCATAGTTTTAGTGCTCATAGAGACATGGGGCCAAAATACAACATGCTATGATCATTTTTTACATCTTTTGTCACAGATGGTACCTACAGAACATGTAGAGAAGGAATTCTGGAGGCTGGTTAGCAGCATTGAAGAAGATGTAACTGTTGAGTATGGAGCAGACATTCATTCCAAAGAATTTGGCAGTGGTTTCCCTGTCAGCAGTAGCAAAAAGAACCTGTCTCCTGAGGAAGAGGTAATGTGATTTGTAACTCATTAACAGCACAGATAGGGAGAGTCATTTTAGCATGTGAAACCATTTGTTCTTGTGAGTCCTTCTGTATAGAGCTTTTTTTTACAAAATAGAAATATAGATAAGGTTTACTGTCAGTGGATGATCTGTGAGTAACCCGGAATTTGCATAACTTCCATTCTGCATTGGTGGTGGCAGAAAACACAAGGAATAGTATGGTATCTTAGCATTATCAGTTAGGAGCCACAAGGGTCCCTCATATTTCCCTGAAAGTAAATACTTAGAGTTTACTGAAGATATCTGTATGATCAAGAAAAACATGTGCTATGACCACTTTATTCATATTCATATTTATAGTTTGGAATAAAAAGCATTAGGAAGTACCCTCATTGAGTTTTTAATTTGTGTTCATCATGTGGAACAGATGGAGTAATACAGAAACTACTAATTTTATCCTTTGGTACAAGACAATATCGTGTATATAGTTGGATCCATTTACATGTCCTAAAATTTCACTAATTGGGGTAACTGGGTGGCTCAGTCAGTTAAGCGTCTGACTCTTGATTTTGGCTCAAGTCCTGATCTCATGGTTTGTGGGTTCAAGCCCCACATTCGGCTCTGCAATGACAGTGTGGAGCCTGCTTGGGATTCTCTCTCTCCCTCTGTCTGTGTCCTTTCCTTGCTCTTTGTCTTATTTTCTCTCTCAAACTAAATAAATAAATTTAAAAAAATTTTAAATATGAATAATCATATTAGAAATTTCTGATGGAGAATCAATACGAGTGAAGAAGACACTGAAAAATTGTGCATCTTGTATATTATGGAGGAATTATTCCTGTTTATTCCTTTTCTGATAGTCATCTTACAATGTTGGCCAGTAATGCATTATGAGACAGTTGATGCAGATAACAAAAGTAGCAAATTAAGAAGGTAGAAATTTTCAGAAAGACTTAGCACTAGTCTGTATGTATTACCTAACTGCATATGTGGGTGAGGGTATAATATCTTTGTATACATATATGGGAGCACTTGAACAGTCTGTTTTTACAAAAAATAGTTCAGTTTCCTAAATAAAAGTATTATATTAGCTGCAGAAAATTAAAAATATAAAATAAGAAAAGGAGGAAATACCTGTAGTTTCCCTTACTAACATCTTGGTATTCTTGGAATTACTATTTGGCAGTTGGATACAACTGATCATGATGTCATGAAACTATAAGAGAATATATATAGTTTCTTTGTCAGTTATAAAACATAATATTAAATAATGTCCTTAAGCCCACGTTTGAATCTAAGAACTAATTTTTTAATACTTCATTTCTGAGAGAGGGAGAGTGCACAAAAAGTGTGCTGAAACAGGGAAGGGCAGTAAGAGAGGGAGACAGAGGATCCAAAGCAGACTCCAGGCTCCACACTGTCAGCATAGAACCCAATGTGGAGCTCAAACTCACAAACCATGATATCATGACCTGAGCCAAAGTTGGATGCTTAACTGACTGAACCACCCAGGCATCCCTTCCTAATATTTAAAAAAATTTATTTATTTATTTATTTATTTATTTATTTATTTATTTATTTAGAGTGAGCACAATTAGGGGAGGGGCAGAGAAAGGGATGGAGAGAATCCCAAGCAGGCTCCACACTGTCAGCACAGAGGCTGATGTGGGTCTTGAACTCACACATTGTGAGATCATGACCTGAGCTGAATTTGGTTGCTTAACTGACTGAGCCTGGCACCCCAGAACTGATGTTTTCTAATACAATTACATCTATTTCTGTTTTTCTCCACAAGTCACAAGTCTTGTGAGTCTCTCAGTCTCAAAAGGAGACAAAAATTTGTCATAATTTTCTTTCAGTGTATAACTGTATATGAATATATGATATCCTTATTTTGACCATTACAAATATTATGCTATATATATTTCTGATTGCTTTTTATAATTAGTGTTAGGCTTTGAAAAATCATCCGTGTTTTTGTTTATGGCTTGAATTTAGTTATTCACTATTGTATAATATCCCATTGAGATTATCCATTTATCCATTTTTCTGGTGGGTTACTTCCAGTATTTGGCTTTTACAGACATCATTTCACAGTCTCCTAAAGCAGCAGTTTCTAGGTTACATATTTGGACATGCATTGGAGTTATACCCGGTTAGACTAGTGAGAGAATTAAAATTTCTGTCTTCACCAACTTCGTCACTTTTCATTAGGTTATTCCAAGTGTCGACTTTTAGAACTATACAATTTATGGGGTGCCTGTAAAAGTATACAATTTACCGGGCACCTGGGTGGCTCAGTTGGTTGGGCATTCGACTTCGGCTCAGGTTATAATCTCACGGCTTGTGAGTTTGAGCCCTACGTTGGGCAATGTGCTGACAGCTCGGAGCCTGGAGCCTGCTTTGGATTCTCTCTCTCTCTCTCTCTCTCTCTCTCTTTTGCCCCTCCCCACTCATGCTTTGTCTCTCTCTCTCTCTCTCTCTCAAAAATAAATAAACATTAAAAAAATTTTTGTTTAAGTATACAACTTATATTATGTACGAACTCTTAGAAGCCCCAGGTACTTACAATGCATGTGTAGTGCTTGGATGTACGAGTGTGTGTATATATGGGTAAGTAAGTACTTGAGGTATTTTCATATGTAGTATTTCTCTCCCGGATGGGTTTGTTGTGCTGTTACTGATTTTATAATTTTTATAAAACAGATAAATGCAGTGGTCTCTTTTCCTGAGTTTCTACTTCTATATATCTTTCATATGGCGTATTTTACTGAGGCTTTAGGTATGTTTCTTATATGTAACTAACACAGAAATCATTTTTTAATCCATGTAAGGAGTTTTTTTAAATCCACATAAAATCAGTGATTTTTGACTATTTGCAGAAATTTTTCTGTCTTAGTTAGAATTTAATTTCCTTACCTTTTTAGGTTTCTTTTTCTTTTGTCTGATTTTCTCATTCCATTTTTGTCTTACCAATTCAATATATATAGGAATATATGTGGGTGTATACGTATATGTGTATATGTTATTTTTCATATTTTTTTGTTTAAGTTTAATGTTTAAGTTTATTTGAAATTTCTCCCCATCCAAAGCAATATTAGATTGCTACAATTGTGTTTACCTCCCTTCTAATGTTTTTAAAAATTTTTATTTATGCCTCTTCTTTTTTCAATAAAATAGATATAATTTTAATTATTTTACATTTTCAGATTTAATATGGATTTATTCACTTTTATATATTTTTTCTTTTTGGCTTACTGTTATTCTTGAAACACAGATCTTTTTTCCAAAGGCTGGGTTCCTTTTTTTCTGAAATAAATCCTTCACCGATTTCTTAAGTAGAGGTATTCATTAATTTTTATTTGTCAAAAAGAAATATTTCTTTGCTTTTATTCTTAAAGAGTTATATCTCTGGACATGTACAAATGTGGTATGGGAGTTATTATCTTTGTGATACATTAAAAATATTGTTGAATTACTGACTTTGAGACATCCAATATGAATCTTACATTGATTTATAAGTAATTTAATCTGTTTTTCTTTTCTGCTTGCTGTAAGATGTTGGTTTTGGCTTACTGCAATTTTTGTGACATAGGAGATGTGACTTTTTAATTTAAAATGCCAGGAGTTTACTGTATTAACCTGGGAATACAGTATTCATCAGTTCTAGCTGTCAACCGTTTCATCATAACTCTACCTCTAATGTTTCTGTCATAAAATCCTAGAGGTTGAATTTTTTTAGCTTCATGACTCTTTACTCCCTTTTATGCTACTTTTTAATTTCTTTGTTTGTTGCTGCCTACTGGTAATTTATTTATTTCTCTTTTTAAATTTTTATTTAAATTCCAGTTATTTAACATGCACTACAGTTAGTGGCTTCAGGAGTAAAAGTCAGTGGTTCATCACTTACATATAACACCCAGTGCTCATCACAAGTGCCCTCCTTAGTGCCCATCCCCTATTTAACTCATTCCTCCATCAACCCTCAGTTTCTTCTCTGTCTTTAAGGTCTCTTGTGATTTGTTTCCCTCTCTTTTCTTTTTCCTTCTCCCGTATTTCATTTGTTATTGTTGAATGAAATTATGATTTAATATATATATATGAATGAAATCATATATTTACTGTTATCTGATTGACTTATTTTGTATCGTACACTGTAGTTGTAGCAATTTTGTTGTAAATGTCAAGATTTCATTCTTTTTGATGGCTAACAAAGATGCTATTGAATGTATATACTGTGTCTTCTTTATCCATTAATCAGTTGGTGGACATTTGGGCTCTTTCCGTAGGTTGACTTGTCCACAGTGCTATAACCATGGGAGATCATGTATCCCTTTGAATTTGTATTTTTGTATTCTTTGGGTAAATGCCTAGTAGTGCAATTGCTGCATTGTAGGATAGTTCTATTTTTAACTCTGAGGAACCTGTATATTGTTTTCAAGAGTTGCTGCACCAGTTTGCATTCCCACCAATAGTGTAAGATGGTTTCCCTTTCTCCACATCCTCACCAATATCTGTTGTTTCTTGTTAACTTTAGCCATTCTGACATGTGTGTGGTATTTCATCATGGTTTTGAGTTTTCCCTTATGATGAAAGGGATGTTGATCATCTCTTCATGTGTCTGTTAGCTATCTAGTCGCCTTAAACAAATGTCTATTCATGTCTTCTTGCCCATTTCTTAACTGGATAATTTGTTTTTTAGATGTTGAGTTTGAGAAATTATAGATTTTGGATACTAACATTATTTGATACATCATTTGCATATATTTTCTCCCATTCTCTAAGCCTTTTAGTTTTGATTATTCCTTCACTGGGCAGAAGCTTTTTATCTTAATGAGGTCCCAGTAGTTCATGTTTGCTTTTGTTTTCCTTGCTTCTGGAAATGTATCTAGTAATAAGTGTCTCCAGCTGTTATCAGAATGGTTGCTGCCTGCTTTCTCCTCCAGGGTTTTGATGGTTTCCTGTCTCACATTTAGGTCTTTAATCCATTTTGAATTTATTTTTGTGTATGGTGTAAGAAAGTGTCAAGTTTTATTCTTCTGCATGTTGCTGTCCAGTTTTCCCAACACCATTTGTAGAATATCCTGTCTTTTTTCCATTGGGTACTCTTTCTTCTTTGTTGACAATTGGTTGATGTATGGTTGTGAGTCTGTATCTAGGTTTTCTATTTTGTTCCATTCATTTCTGTGTCTGTTTTTGTGCCAATAACATACTGTCTTGATGATTGCATCTTAGTAGTATTGCTTGAAGTCTGGAATGATAATACCTCTAGATCTGCTTTTCTTTTCCAGGATTGCTTTGCCTATTCCAGGTCTTTTGTGGTTCCATATAAATTTACAGTTGTTCTAGCTCTGTGAAAAATGCTGGTGATATTTTGATAAGGATTGCATTAAATGTATACATTGCTTTGGGTAGCATAGACTTTTTAACATTGTTCTTCCATTTCATGAGCATGGAATGTTTTTCCATTTTTTTGTGTCTTCTTCAATTTCTTTCATAAGTTTTCTGTAATCTGCAGAGTATAGATCTTTTGCCTGTGTTTATTCCCAGGTATCTTATTGTTTTACTAGGTGCAGTTGTAAATGGGATCAGTTCCTTGATTTCTTTTGCTGCTGCTTCATTGTTGGTGTATAGAAATGAAACAGATTTCTGCACATTGATTTTATATCCTGCAGCTTTGCTGAATTCATGTATTAGTTCTAGCAGTTCGGTTTTCTACAAAGTAACATGTCATCTCATAATAGTGAATATTTGACTTCTTCCTTGTACATTGGAATGCCTTTTATTTCTTTTTGTTGTCTGATTACTGAGGTTAAGACTTCCAGTACTTGTTAACTGGTAGTAATAGTGAGAATAGACATCCATGATATAGAAGATTAGCTATCAGTTTTTTCCCACTGAATATGATGTTAGCTATGGGTCTTTATATATGGCCTTTATGATGTTGAGGTATCTTCTTCCTATCCTTACTTTGTGAAGGGATTTTTATCAAGAATGGATGTTGTATTTTTCAGATGCTTTTCCTACGTCTGTGAGAGGTTTATATGGTTCTTATCCTTTTATTACTATGGTATATATCACATTGATTGATTTGTGAATATTGAACCAGCCCTACAGCCCTCTTGATCATAGTGAATACTTCTTTTTTTTTTTTTTTAATGTTTTTTAATGTTTTATTTATTTTTGAGACAGAGAGACAGAGCATGAGCAGGGGAGGGACAGAGAGAGAGGGAGACACACAATCTGAAACAGGCTCCAAGGTTCTGAGCTGTCAGCACAGAGCCTGATGTGGGGCTCAAACTCACAAATGGTGAGATCATGACCTGAGCTGAACTGACTGAGCAACCCAGGCGCCCCCATAGTGAATACTTCCAATGTACTGTTGAATTTGATTTGCTAGAATCTTGATGAGACTTTTTGCATCCGTCTTCATCAGGTATTTTTGGCCTGTAATTCTCGTTTTTTGTGGGGTCTCTGGTTTTGTTTAAATGTCTGGTAAAATTCCCCTGAGAAGCCATCTGGCTCTGGAGTGTTGTTCGTTGGGAGATTTTTGATAATTGATGCCATTTCTTTGCTGGTTGTGGGACTGTTCAAATTTTCTGTTTCTTCCTGTTTTAGTGTTGGTAGTTTATGAGTTTCTAGGAATTTGTTTTTTCCAGATAGCCTACCTTGTTGGCATATGATTTTTCATGGTACTGTCTTAAAATTTTTATTATTTCTGTGGTATTAATTTTGATCTCTTCTCTTTTATTCATGATAGTGAGTTCTTACTCTTCTTTTTGATAAGTCTGGCTAGTGATTTATCAATTTTATTAATTATTTCAGAGAAGCAGCTCTTAGTTTCATTGATGTCCTACCAAGTTTTTTGTTTGTGTTTGTTTTTTCTGCGGTAATCTTTGTTCCCTTCTGCTAGCTTTAGATTTTATTTGCTGTTTGTGTTGTGTTTGTGGCATTTCCAAAATTTTTGTTACGATTGACTTCAAGATTCGTAAAGTTGTGATCTGAAAACGTGGAAGGTATGATCTCGATCTCTTAGTAGCTATTGAAGGCTGCTTTGTGACTTGGTATGTGATCTTTTCTGGGAAATACTCCGTGTGCACCTGAAAGAATGTGTATTCTGCTGTTTTAGGATGAAATGTTCTGAGTATACATGTTAAGTCCATCTGGTCCTGTGTGTCATTTAAAGCCATTGTTTCCTTGTTGATTTTCTGCTTACCTGATCTGTCCATTGATGTAAGTGGGATGTTAAAGACCTTTCTGCTTATTGTGTTATCAGTGAGTCCTTTATGTTTATTATTAATTGATTTATATATTTGAGTGCCTCCCAGTTGGGGGCATAAATATTTACTATTGTTAGCTCTTCTTGATGAATATATCCCTTTATTATGATATAATGTCCTTTTGTCTTGTTACACTTTTTGTTTTAAAATCTAGTTTGTCTGATGCAAGTATGGCTACTTGGGCTTTCTTTTTTTGACATCCAGTAGCATGGTTCTACTGGATAGAACCAGTAGATAGATGGTTCTACATCTCCTTATTTCCAGTTTGTAGGTGTCCTCAAGTCTAAAATGGGTATATTGTAGACAGCATATAGATGGATCTTGGTTTTTTGTTTGTTTGTTTGTTTTTTAATTTTTTTTTTCAACGTTTTTTATTTATTTTTGGGACAGAGAGAGACAGAGCATGAACGGGGGAGGGGCAGAGAGAGAGGGAGACACAGAATCAGAAACAGGCTCCAGGCTCCGAGCCATCAGCCCAGAGCCTGACGCGGGGCTCGAACTCACGGACCGCGAGATCGTGACCTGGCTGAAGTCGGACGCTTAACCGACTGCGCCACCCAGGCGCCCCGGATCTTGGTTTTTTTTATCCACTTTTCACCATGTGTTTTTTGACACATTTGGAACAAGTTAGTCCATTTACATTCAGAGTGACTATTGAAAGACCTGAATTTAGTGCCATTGTGTTACCTATAGAGTTGGTGTTTCCAGAGATGTTATCTGATCCTTTGTAGTCTTTGTTGCTTTGGTCTTGGTGGATTTTTTTTTTTTTTTTGCTTGTTTGTTTTCCTTCCGCTCAGAGAGAGTCCCCCTTAAAATTCCTTGCCTAGCTGGTTTAGTGGTCATAACTCCTTTACTTTTTGTTTGCCTGGGAAACCCCTTTATCTCTCTTTCTATTCTCTATTACAGCCTTTCTGGATAAAGGATTCTTGGCTGCATATTTTTTCCTATTTAGCACATTGAATGTTTCCTGCCAATCCTTTCTGGCCTGTCAAGTTCTTATTGACAGGTCTGCTACTACTCGTAAATGTCTTCCTTTGTAAGTTAAGGCCCATTTGTCCCTAGCTGTTTTCAGAATTCTCACTTTATCTGTATATTTTGCCAGTTTCACTATGATATGTTGTGGTGTTGACTTGTTTTGTTGATTTTGAAGGGAGTTCTCTGTGCCTTTTGGACTTGGATGCCTGCTTCCTTCACTACATCACGGAAGTTCTCAGCTATAATATGTTCGTATATACTTTCTGCCCCATTTTCCTGCATTTCTTCTGTGTTTCCTGTGATATGGATACTGTTTCATTTCGTGGACTTACTTAGTTCTCTGATTCTCCTCTCATGATCTGATTTTTCCCTTTCCCTCTTCTCAGCCTCATTATTTTCATGATTTTATTTTCTGTTTCACATACTTTCTCCATTGCTTCTTCAACCCTCATTGTGACTATATCCAGTTGGTTTTGCATTTCAGTTATAGTGTTATTTCAGTCTGACTAGTTTTTAGGTCTCTTATCTCTGCAGCAAGGGTTTCTTTTGTGTCCTCCATGCTTTTTTTTCAAGCCCAGATAGTAGTCTTATTGTTACAAATTCTTGTTCAGATAAATTGCTTATATTTGTTTTGAGCAGGTTCTTGACCGTGATTTCTTCTTGATCTCCTTTTGGGGAGAATTTCTCTGTCTTGTCATTTTGGCTAAGCATCTAACTTCTGCTTGTTATGTTTCCTTCACATGAGAATACTGCTGTGTTAGAGAGGAAATAATAAAATATCCAATTATTGTAGAACTGTTTGTTCCTTTAGTTCCATCATTTTTGCCTCATTTATCTCAGTAGTAATTTTTAGGTGCATACATAATACTTATGTCCTTGATAGATTATTTTTATCAGTGTATAATGTTTTCTGTGTTTTAAATAATTCTTAAAGTCTGTTTTGTCTGAGAGTAACAGACAAAACTATCCCCATCTCCTTTCATTACTGTTTGCCTGAAATACAATTTTTAATTTTTCAATCCTTTCCTCTTTAGCTTGTTTGTCTTTAGTTTTAAAGCAAATCTCTTTAACTGACTTTTTATAATGGATCATGTCTTTGTGCATGCTTTGTAATTTTTGTTGGCATTTTGCAAATTTACATTTTTAATATGGTAACGCTGGAGATCAAGTTTTCCTGTCCCTCATGTTTTTTTTCTTGCTGCTTCTTAGAGTTGTATTACTTGTTTTAAGTGGCTTTTTTTTTTTTTAAGTTTGTTTTATTAGAGAGGGTGAGAGGGTGTGTGTGCAAGCAGGAGAGGGGCAGAGAGACAGAGAGAGGGAAAATCCAAAGCAGGCTCTGCAGCTGTTAGTGCAGTCTGCTGTGGGGATAAAACTCATAAACTGTGAGATCATGACCTGAACTGAAGTTGGAGGCTGAACTGATTGAACCACACAGGTGCCCCTGTTTTGTTTTGTTTTCCTCCTGCAAGTGGATCTTGATTTGTTAAAAAAACAAAACAAAACAAAACAAAACAAAACTTTTAGAGGTTAATATATTTCAACAAATGTAAACTTCAACTTTATTCTCTTTCAGTTACCTCTCAGGAGATTTTTGTGTATAGAGTAAATCCTGGCTTACACAAATATTTCAGAATGATAATTTTCTTCATAGGCTTTTTCTAGTTTCTAAATTGTACAATGCAAGTAATACAGAGTAATCTCAAGCCACTGAGCTGGACACATCTATGCTTTTCAACATAATAGTATTTGTCTTTTGATTTTTTTTTTAAGTAATATCTATGCCCAGCGTGGGGCTCAGACTCAGGAGCCTGAGATCAAGGGTCACATGCTCTACCGACTGAGCCAACCAGGCATTCCAAGTTATTTGTCACCATGCCACTGCTGTTCGTACCAGCAATCTGAGGACAGCTTCCATAGACTGTGGATCTAAAGTTCTCTCTTGTCTAGCCAGACAGTGGGACACAGGATGAAAAGCAGAGATGACTAATGTCCAGGAAAAGACAAGAGCCCCCAAATAAGGGCCCTTAGGCTTACAAATGTGATGGGCATGCACAAAGAGACAGTCATTCGATGAGCATGAACTTGGGGATGTGAGGAAACAGGATTTTGAAGACATACGGTGTTTGGGGTTTGGGTTAATATAAAAAAATCCTGGTGCCGGGCAGATGGTTGTTAACGGCAGTCAGGAGGCACCCTGTCTGTTTAGCTTAGCTAACATAGGGGATGAGACAGATGGGGGAATAACCTCAGGCTTAACAAGACACTTTTTCTCCTGTTAGTCATCTCTGCTCTGGGCCTGCAACACAGTGGTCCATAGTCCACTTCACCAGTTTACCTAACTTGGCCCTTTTCTTCTGTGAAAGCAGATTTTCTGCTATAGTACTAAATTGGGGATGCTTCCACCCTGAATATCGAATCTTGTTTATTTCATATACCTATGTATTGGGCACCTTTACACCCATACCTATTTTAGGTCTTTGCCCCTCCCACTCTATTCTGGGGCTCTGCACCCCCTCTATTCTGTGGTGCCTTTGCATCCCCTGTCCATTTTGGAGTGACTTACATTACCTCTCAATTCTGGGTTGTCTTTATACCTCCCTGTTCTTGGGGTGCCTTTGCACCCCCCCTGTTCTTGGGGTGCCAGTCTGGTTTACCCAAACTCTGGTGTGAACGTTCTATGCCTTAGTACTTCTTTATGCCTTGTTAACACATTGGTGTAAGCCCAGGGGATTCCTAAGCCTATGCCCCACAGACAACTATTTGTTATGCCCACCAAAAGGAAATACAATTACAGGCAATATTCTCTACCACAAACCTATTCAGGGAGCATAACAATCAAACTTCATAGTTTGAATGGGAAATCTGTTCCTACAGTTGGCAGGAAGCATCAGAGAGCCCCAGGTCAAATTGTCTGGAGCCTGAATTTTCTTGATCATTAAATATAAGATGTATATTCACTGTCAACACCAATATAGTTGTCATTTGGCTAACTGGTAAGCTGAGGAGGAAGCCCACAAATCTGAATGGAGGCAACATGATTCAGCACCTTCAGCAAGGGCCAAAACAATTCTTACAGTCTTGGACCATGAGAGCATAGATTACCAAACTGAATTGCTGAACTTTTTACTTCCAAACCAAGGATACCGTATTTCCATTAAAAAAAATTTTTTTTTAAGTTTAGGGTGGTGATCAATGAAGTGACTAAACAACATAAGTATCGATCACATAGACCAGAAAAAGGTTAAGTTTCAGTCTGATAGTCAAAACCAAGAAGATAACAAGATTGATGGCATAAACTTATTATAGGATAATAAAAATCTGAGTATATTTGACTGAGGGTGTTGGGGAAAAACATTTTAGATTAGCAACAAGGGTTCAAGATAAGTTTTGGTTTTATTCTACAAGAAGTAATATATTGAAGTAACTAAGAACAAGGGCTTTAGAATCAGCAAGGTCTGGATTTGAATTCCGGCTTGAACCTATACTTGCTGCTGTGACTTTAGGTAAGAGGCTTATTCCCTCTAAGCCTTCAAAATCTTCCCACCAAAAAAATGGAGAAAATATTCACAACCTCTTGTAATGATTAAATGAAATAAGGTATGTAAGGAAATTAGCAGAGTTTGGTGCATAATTAGCATTCAAAAACAGTAGCAATTAATATTTTTATCACCATGATAATCACTTCGCAGGAAGTTAAAAGCCTCAATTGATTTTTCTGTTCTTAGGAGGTATTAACCAAGTTCAATTACTGTTTCTTACTGTTGTTTTCATAATTACTTCTGGTCAGTTTTTTATTCCAAAATATTATTTTCACATTTGGAAAGCGGAAAAAATAAATGCGATTAGTTTTATTTATTGTTCAATACATTAGAATGATTTCAAGATTAGACTACTTATAGGTGGTGCACCTGTTTTAAGTGACGTTTTAAAATTATTTTTGCACAGACATTTTTTGTCACATTGTCTCTGAGTATTCTTCCATTCTTTACAGATTGGCTATATGACTTTATGACTGTCTATGACTTTTAGTGCTTATATAGGCTGTTTACATATAGGCCTTTATGTAGGCTTACAACTCTTTATTTATTTGCACAGAGCTTGAAGATCAGGCAGAAGTAAAAATTTAGGTACCTTTTCTTAGCTTGTTCCCTACCCTGGATACCTTTCTCCTTGTAGGTTCCTTGGAATGAATATATGGAAGCTTTCAAAACCCTTAATCCAGAAAGCGTCTCACTCTCAACTTTTCCACTGTCTGTTGTTTGTTGCAGCTGCTATGCTTTGTTGTAGGAAGGATTTATTGGTTCATTTGCCTATCCGTGTTTTCAAGAAATGTTCTCCATAGCTGATTTTGAATTCAGATCTGAGTTAGGCACAGTAAAGATAAGACTTTTGCATTAGTTTTCTTTGGGGGTGCTCCTCCTGACATGTCAAACAAAATTTTTGAGAACAAGATAAATGTTCTTTCTGGAATAAGGAACCCACGTGACCCATGTAGGCTGCTGTCTTCAAGATTATCACATTGTGGAGTGGCTGGGGGTGGACAATTAAGTTACAGTTTCATGGAGCTTTACTATTTTTATTCATTTGAGTTCTCTTGTGGTTTCAGTAAACCTTTGACTATTCAGAATTTTCAAGATGAGTCTAATTTTTGCCAGTTTTTTGTTTTTTGTGTAGAGATAAGCCTTTAGTCCTGCTTTGACATTCCATTGATGTGCTTTTTCAGCCAAAAATTTCTGATACTTCCCCTAAATGCATTAATAACTTGTGTTTCAAAACACAACATACACAAATGGATGAGATGGTATAAATAGATAAATAATAAATAAGTTTGGTAGTTTGAGAGTGATGGAATGTCTGAAATATTCTGTGGAAAAAACTTAGTCTAAGATTTGGGTAAGATTTTGAACACAGTTTTTGTTTCATTATTTGGCCTCGTAATACAGAGGCATGTAAGAGAAAAATATTTTGGTATTTAGGAGATGTAAATACTTAAGGATTAATTAAAGACCTAATTATACCTAGTAATTGCCTGATAATGGGATAATGTGACTTTAGAGAACATCTCTGAAGAGTGCTTATTAGTTTCAGGGCAAATGAATCTTTTTGTTTGTTTCTCTTGGACTTAATTATTTATTTTTAAAAATGTTTTAATGTTTATTTATTTTTAAGAGAGACAGAGTGTGAGTAGGGGAAGGGCAGAGAGAGAGGGAGACACAGAATCCGTAGCAGACTCCAGGCTCCAAGCTGTCAGCACAGAGCCTGATGCAGGGGTTGAACTAGAGAATTGTGAGATCCTGACCTGAGCTGGAGTCGGATGCTTAACTGACTGAGCCATGCAGGTGCCCCATCAGGGCAGATGAGTTTTAATCTGGGTTATAAATAATTAATATTTTGAGTTACACTGTTCTCTCTACCCAAAAGAAGATTTGCATTCAGAAATAACATAGTTACGGGGGCACCTGGGTGGCGCAGTCGGTTAAGCGTCCGACTTCAGCCAGGTCACGATCTCGCGGTCCGTGAGTTCGAGCCCCGTGTCAGGCTCTGGGCTGATGGCTCGGAGCCTGGAGCCTGTTTCCTATTCTGTGTCTCCCTCTCTCTCTGCCCCTCCCCCGTTCATGCTCTGTCTCTCTCTGTCCCAAAAATAAAAAAAAAAAAAAAAAAAAAAAAGAAATAACATAGTTCCTGAGGTACCATGAATACTAAGTCTTTACTCCTAAACCAAAGCAGATAGCATGTCCTGACAATACAGTTGTCTTCCTGTATGTGCCTGGCTTAGTTTGTCTTCATTCACCCCATCCTGCTTCATTCTTAGTCTGGCAAATCTCTTACCTAACAGGAATATGCGACCAGTGGTTGGAATCTGAATGTAATGCCGGTGCTTGATCAGTCTGTTCTGTGCCACATCAATGCAGACATCTCAGGCATGAAGGTTCCCTGGCTCTATGTAGGCATGGTATTCTCAGCATTTTGTTGGCATATTGAGGATCACTGGAGTTACTCAATTAACTATCTGCACTGGTGAGTTGGGCCCAAATGGCTGGGATGGATATTAAGACTTCTGCCATGTGCAAGGATATGCCCAGACTCTATGTCTCCTCTTTACCTGAGCAGGGGTGAGCCGAAAACCTGGTATGGGGTACCTTCACTGGCAGCAGAGCAGTTGGAGGAGGTGATGAAGAGGCTGACACCCGAGCTATTTGATAGCCAGCCTGACCTGCTACATCAGCTTGTCACACTCATGAATCCCAACACCCTCATGTCTCATGGTATCCCAGTGAGTACCTGGAAGTAAGGTGCAAAACAGATTTAATGCCTGTCCTAGTGTGGGAAGGGAATAAGGAAGAACTTCCCTTTGGAGTAAATAAAGTTACATGCATTTTGATACAGAGATCAGGTTTAGTCTCATATGTCTTTTTCCTTGTCTGTACTGCGGTCAAGCTGCAATCCTATTTGGAGAACTCGTATATCGTTAAAAGGAAGAGAAAGGATAGTTATTAATTAACATAAAAGTTAAAAGCTGGACTGTGATACTTCTAGGCTAGGATTGGTTTTCTGTTAACACCAATGGGTATAAATTCTAATTTTATGAAGCTTAAATTGGAGTCAAGAAGTGGTTTCAGATTTGAGAATACCAAGGATTGATTTATATTAGCCAATTTTGCAAAAGCCAGCAGTCCTGTAGAAGGTAAAGCAGTGCACTATCTCTGCAGCATGCTGTAATTTTCTGATATGTACTTCTGTAAGGTCTAGGTCAACTTCTGTACAATTTCTTTAATAACTCCTGTCCGTTTTTGTTTTCCATCTTCATAAAATGATCTTGGCATCTTCAGGGATTCCCTCCATTACAGACATTCTATAAATTCTTACTTGCATGTGATTTTCCTTCTTTAACATCACTATTGTCTCATAAAAAACAGGTAAGTCTGAAAATTGATGTATAATGAAATCAGACAGCTGTTTAGTTGCACCATTTGTCCTCTCTCCTGCTTCTTGCTACTGTTTTTTTCTCCCACATATATTCAGCACATAGTTTTTTATGGTATTCTCTTACCTCTTTTTTATTTCTGTTAATTTGGCAGTAGTGTACCACTTTCATTTCTCATTTGAATAATTTGAGTCTTCGGGGTACCTGGGTGGCTCAGTCAGTTGAGTGTCCAACTTCAGCTCAGTTCATGATCTCAGTTAGTGAGTTCGAGCCCCATGTCGGGCTCTGTGCTGACAACTCAGAGCTGGAACCTGCTTCTGATTCTGTATGTCGCTCTCTCTCTGCCCCTCTCCCACTCATGCTCTGTCTCTCTCTTCTCCAAAAATAAGTAAACATAAAAGAAAATAATTTGAATCTTCCTCAAATTATAATAATTATATAAAAGATATATCTTTGCCTTAATGTAGCTAAAGGTACATCAGTTTTGTTACTCATTTCAAGGAATTAGTTTTTGGTTTTGTTCATTCTGTGTTATTTTTCTCTTCTGTATTTCATTTATCTTCTTGATAAATTTAGCTTTCATCCATATATAATTATTTCAGTTATCAGTATATCCTTTAGTTCAGTTATTTACTTCAAGCCTAAATTTTCTGTTACTATGTAGTCACTAGCTCTCTGTTAGTCACCATTATACATAAAGTTACATGCATTTTGATATGGAGATCAGGTTTAGTCTCATATGTCTTTTTCCTTGTCTGTACTGCGGTCAAGCTGCAATCCTATTTGGAGAACTAGTATATCATTAAAAGGAAGAAAAAGGATAGTTATTAATTAACATAAAAGTTAAAAGCTGGACTGTGATACTCCTATTTTATGAAGCTTAAATTGGAGTCAAGAAGTGGTTTCAGGGGCGCCTGGGTGGCGCAGTCAGTTAAGCGTCCGACTTCAGCCAGGTCACGATCTCGCGGTCCGTGAGTTCGAGCCCCGCGTCAGGCTCTGGGCTGATGGCTCGGAGCCTGGAGCCTGTTTCCGATTCTGTGTCTCCCTCTCTCTCTGCCCCTCCCCCGTTCATGCTGTGTCTCTCTCTGTCCAAAAATAAATAAAAAACGTTGAAAAAAAAAAAAAATTTTAAAGAAGTGGTTTCAGATTTGAGAGACATATGAGACATATGAGACTAAACCTGATCTCCATATCAAAATGCATGTAACTTTATGTATAATTTATTGTGGAATAAATTTCTCCACTGTTGCACTTTTAAACTATTTCTATCCAGATGAGTTTCTAATTGACAAGAGTTGAACAGTGTTTTCTGTTTATTCTGTAGTTTTGCTGAGTGTGATTTTTAAAATTACCTGTAATTACCAGTAGGGAAGGATTTATTTCTGCCATTCTGTTGTTTTCTATCATATCTTTTTTTGATCCTCAATTCTATTACTTTCTTCTCTGTTGTTAATTGGTTTATTTTAGTATATTGGTTTAATGCCTTTGTCTATTGTTAATGTTTTCGTTATTGCTTAATGGTTTGTTTGGTGATTACAATTACTATTTTAATTTGTATCTTTGTAATTTAAATTAATGCCAACTTATCTTCAATAGTAAATTTCAAAAAAAAAAAACAAACCCCAACACCTTTATTCCTTGGTAACTCTGTATTCTTCCTTTCTGTTATTCTAACAAATTACATCTTTATGCATTCTTTGTCTATTAACATAGTTTTATATTTATTGTTTATGCACTTTCCAGTTACAAAGAAAATAGAAGTCATAAATAAAAATACAATACTGGTTTTTACATTTGTCTATAGAAATACCAGGTAAAGTACTGGAATGCTCTTTCATCTCGAGGATTTTCCTATAGCATTTCTTATAGAGCATATCTATGAGAGACAAACTTCCTCAGTTTTGTATTTACTCTAGTAGGGTCTTAATGTCTTTTCTTTTCTCTTCTCTTTTCTTTTTTCTTTTCTTTTCTTTTCTTTTCTTTTCTTTTCTTTTCTTTTCTTTTCTTTTCTTTTTTCTTTTCTTTCTTTTCTTCTTTTCTTTTCTCTTCTTTTCTCTTCTTTTCTTCTTTTCTTTTCTCCCCTCCCATCCCCCCTCCTCTCTCTCCCCCTCTCCCCCTCCTCCTCCCCCTTCCCTTCTTTTTCCTTTTTTCTCTCCTCTTCTCCCCTCCCCTCCCTTCCCCTCCTCTTTTTCCTTTTCTTTTCTTTTCTTTTCTTTTTTCTTTTCTTTTCTTTTCTCTTCTCTTCTCTTCTCTTCTCTTCTCTTCTCTTCTCTTCTCTTCTCTTCTCTTTAGTTTTCTCTCTCTTTACTTTTTTCTCTCTTTTCTTCCCTCCCCTCCCTTCCTTTCATCTTTCTTTCATTTTATCCTTTAGAAATGTTATCATATCCCCTCTGACATCCCAGATTTGTGATGAGAAATCTGATCATCTTACTGAATATTCATTATTGTAAGATGAATTATTTCTCTCTTGAGTATGTCAAGATTCTTTGTCTTTAGCTTTTGACAATTTGATTATACCTGATTTTGTCTTATTTCCATGTGTAGATTCAGTCTTTTCCAAAATTTGGGACTTGTTCGGCCATTATTTCTTAAAGTAGTCTGTGCTTTGTTTTTTAGAGTGTCTTTTCTTTAACCGTCATGAACAGTGCTGCTATGGATATCCATGTACAAATATCTTTTTATCTTTTGACTCCTTGCTTTTCATTCTTTAGGTTATATAACCAGAAGTGGAATTACTGGGTCATATGGTATTTTTATATTTAAAATTTTTCATAGTGGTTGCATCAGTTCATATTCCCCAGTGTTCCCTTCTGTTCTTTCCCTTGCCAACCGTGTCATTTTCCTGTTTACAAAGAATTTTTTTTTATTATGGCTGGAATAGTGCTCAGAAGTATATCTTCTGGCTATAATTTGCATTTCCCCAGTGAATAATAATATTGTGCAGCTTTTCAGAACTTGAAGTAATCTTGTCAAATCCACAGTTCTTCCTGTTTGTTACCATGGACTTTTCCTTAAAACCAAAAAACAAAACAAAACTGCCTCCTAGTCTTTCTTGGGTCTGTTTTGAGTCCTTTTTGACTACTTTGTGAAGCTATTTAATATTGATTTAGCCTTCAGCTTCTACTTGAGTGGAACCTGAAAGTCAACGAGAGATGGAGTTTAATACCTTCTCAGGTTTTTCTTAGCATGTATATAGCCTTCTCAATTCCCAGAATATGTGTGAGTTTTTCAGAGCCCTTGTTTTCCCAAGTATCTCTTCTGCCTTCCTTTCCTTTCCAGTCATTGTAGAATTTCTCTTGTTTGTCCATTCTCTTCTTTTACCACAGGTGGCTATGGCTAATGCATTTGTGTTTATATATTTTCAGCCAGCAGAGCCTAGGAGTCCACTTCTCTTTTGGGCAGACTCTGAGGCAGCTGAAATAATGGCAGGTCTTTGAGCCAGTTGTTTTTGGGAGCCATCAGTCAGGTCAACACACACAGCCTCAGGTCTTTGAAAACAACAATGCATGTTGTGTTCCATGGCACCAGCAAGTTGCACTAGGATTTTGACACTATTTCCCAGGTAGCTGGTGATACTGGTTGGGGGGATTCTAGGCAGGAAAGTTAACACTACTACAGAGTTCCTTTACCAGAATTTAAAAGTTTGTTTGTTTTTTTTTCTCCATCAAAAATCCTCCTAGTATTTATTGGTAGTTAGTGATTTTATTACAGAATTTTTAAAGTACTTTGATACTTTTTGCTAGCTTAATTATTCTTTTATTGGAGGGATGGGTTTTGGAGTATCCCTTTCATTATTTGTGTTGATATCATGCCCTGATTGTTTAAAGTTTATTTATTTACTGAAGAAGTTAAGAATCTTTCTGTTGTTGTTGTTGTTGTTTTATTTTTGAGGCAGAGACAGAACATGAGCAGGGGAGGGGCAGAGAGAGAGGGAGACACAGAATCCAAAGCAGGCTCCAGGCTCTGAGCTGTCAGCACAGAGCTTAACACAGCTTAACCCACTGAGTCACCCAGGCGCCCCAAGAATCTTTATCATATGTTTGTGGAAGATTCGTATTTCCTTCTTCAACTGCACATAATTTTTCTTTGTACTTTTCTCTGCATATCATCACTTTTAAAGTTCACAGTGTTTTGTGTTTTGTAAGGTATACATACATGAATATAGAGTCTGTGGCTTTTTCCACTCATTTCCCACATCTGTAACAAAATTCAAAGGCATTCTTAAGTCCACATTCTATTTAGTCCTGGGCCACACTCCTTTCTCTCCTTTTCAGGTTGTCCGCACAAACCAGTGTGCAGGAGAATTTGTCATCACATTTCCTCGCGCTTACCACAGTGGCTTTAACCAAGGCTACAATTTTGCTGAGGCTGTCAATTTTTGCACTGCTGACTGGGTGAGTCCAGAGTGTGGTAAGCTTGTAGATAGAGAGGGATAAAGAATGTGGACAGAGATCATTGTGGAGAAGCTAAATACTGTGGGCTGCAGATGGCCACACACAGTCTTAAACTACTTGCAGCTACCTACTGGACGCCAGTGCATTGAACACTACCGCCGGCTCCGGCGCTACTGTGTCTTCTCCCATGAGGAGCTCATCTGCAAGATGGCTGCTTTCCCAGAGAAGTTGGACCTGAATTTGGCTGTGGCTGTGCACAAGGAGATGTTCATTATGGTACAGGAGGAGCGACGTTTACGAAAAGCTCTGTTGGAGAAGGTGGGTGGTGGGCAGCACGGCTTAGAGATTCAATAAAGTAGACTGCGGAAGGGAGACATACAAATTGAGTAGTCATTCTGTGCCTCGTGTGTGACTCATACATTTTGAAGTGGAAAGACAGAAACTGTATGTGTTTATATTTTTTTCTTCCACTTTCTCTACAGCTGTCCTTACAAGGTTGAGCCCACAACAAGGGCTCAGTGTTGGCTGAGGTGGGGTGTCCACAACCCTGCTCCTAGTCTTTAAAGTATATATGGATTGAACACCCCCAGGGCATCACGGAGGCTGAACGAGAGGCTTTCGAGCTGCTCCCAGATGATGAGCGCCAGTGCATCAAGTGCAAGACAACATGCTTCCTATCAGCCTTGGCCTGCTATGACTGCCCAGATGGCCTTGTCTGCCTTTCCCACATCAATGACCTCTGCAAGTGCTCTAGTAGTCGGCAGTATCTGCGGTGAGCATGGGGCCTACTTGGAGGACATCAAGGAAGTTACAGAGCTGGGCCAGATGTGTTTTTCCCTGCCCCCTTCCTCTAGGTATCGGTACACCTTGGATGAGCTTCCTGCCATGCTGCATAAGCTGAAGGTTCGGGCTGAGTCCTTTGACAACTGGGCCAACAAAGTACGAGTAGCTTTGGAAGTGGAGGATGGCCAGAAGCGCAGTAAGTGATGAGAAATGGAAGGATCCATGGGCACACTCTGTTTCTTTTCTTCATCACCCCAGATACCCTCTGCTAGCTTTTGCTAATACTGTCTATCTCTTAAAACTATTACTCTGTCTTCAGGCTTTGAAGAGTTAAGGGCACTGGAGTCTGAGGCTCGTGAGAGGAGGTTTCCTAACAATGAACTACTTCAGCGATTAAGGAACTGCCTAAATGAAGCAGAGGCTTGTGTCTCCCAAGTCCTGGGGCTGATCAGTGGTCAAGAGGCCAGGTATGTTGGAAAAGAGGGCAAAAAAGGATGGTTGTATATGAAAATGGACAACAAAAAAGGGTAGGCCATAAATAATGCATGTAGTAGAAGTTAATAGTTTCTATGTATGAGCATATTACTGTCCAAAACTTACATGGATAACTTAAAGAAGCATACTTATACTGTGAGTGACAATAGGAATGAAAATACAGTACAAAAATTGCAGTTCTGTCCTACTTGTTAGCACATTTCATAAAATTAGGGCATCAGGTTTTCACAAAATTAATTATTGGCTCTGTAGGTACATACAGTTTTAGGGCTTACATTTTCTTTAGTTTTCAGTTGCCAAATGTATATAATTATAAATAAGTTTATTTTTCTAAAAAATTAAATGTATGATTATATGCATATGCTTTGTAAATTTCAGGTAAAAGAAAGCTGGAACTATTAATATTTCAAAGTCCTATTTTGTCAAATTCAGAGAATTTTTTAAAAAATTAAAGGTCAAAAGTAGTAATGAATTTCCTTTTCATGATCAACCTCTTTTCCTTCTCTACTTCAAAAGAAAGGAAATTTTTCCTACCTTGACCTAGTGATAACTCATATCATATGGCCATGGTTTTTAGTATTTATGATATTAATCTGTGTCAAGTTCTAATCCATCTAACTTCAGCCCTCTTTAAATCCTCTTTCTTACAGACAATTATACCCAGAAAGTATGTCCAGGAATTTGTTACTTAGATTATTCCATTTTTGATATGATGAACTCTTATTTATGCCTCTTTTTGCCAGATCCTTTAGCTAAAGTTAGGTGTATTTGAAACTTTTCTTGCTTCTTGAGGTAGCCATTATTGTAATATATTCCCTCTTATGACCATCTTTACCATATCCCAAAGGTTTTGCAATATCATGTTTTCATTTTTATTTGATCCCATGTACTTTTTTTGTTTCTCCTTTAATTTCCGGGTTAACCCATTCATTCTTTAATAGGGTGTTTTTTAATCTCCATGTATTTCTGGTTTTCCAAATTTTTCCTTGTGGTTGACTTCAAATTTCATATAGCATTGTGTTCAGAAAATATGCATGATATGATCTGGATCTTTTTGTACTTGTTGTGGGCTGATTTGTGTTCCAGTTCTGGATATGCAGCTCTGTTCTGGAGAATGTTCCATGTGCACTCGAGAATAATGTGTATTCTGCTGTTTTAGGATGAAATGGCCTCAATATATCTGTTAAGACAAGCCAGTCCAGTGTGTCATTCAAAGCAATTGTTTCCTTGTTTTTCTGCTTAGATGAGCTATGAGTGGACTATTAAAATCTGTTATTATTATATTATTATCAGTAAGTTAATTTATGTTTGTTATTAATTGATTTATATATTTGGGTGCCCCCAACTTGTAATAAATATTTACAATTGTTAGGTCTTCTTGGTGGACCCCTTAATTATGATATACTGCCATCCTTCGTCTCTTGTTACAGTCTGTGTTTTAAAACCTAGTTTGTCTGATATAAGTATGGCTACTCTGGTTTTCTTTGGTTTGTCAGAACCATGATCAGTTGTTCTCTATCTCCCCTTGGTCTTTAGGTCTAAAATGAGCCCCTTATAGGCAGCATATAGATGGTCTTGTTTTTTATCCATTCTGATACTTAGTGTCTTTTGATTGGCACATTTAGTCCATTTATATTCAGAATGATTGTTGAAAGACAGGAATTAATGCTATTGTGTTATTTCTAGGGTTGGTGTTTCTGCAGATATTTTCTGGTCTTTTGTAGTCTTGTTGCTTTTGGTCTTTTTATCCCCACTCCAAGAGCCCCCTTCTTGTGGGGCTGAATTAGTGGTTCCAATTTCTTTAGTTTTTGTTTGGGAAAGTCTTTATTTTTCCTTCTGTGCTGAATGATAGCCTTGCTGGGTAAGGAATTCTTGGCTGCATATTTTTCCCATTCAGCACATATAATATTTCCTGTGAATTCCTTCTGGCCTGCCAAGTTTCAGTGGACAGAACTGGTGTGATCCTGATCTGTCTTCCCTTGTAGGTTAAGGACCTTTTTTCCCCCTTACTGCTTTCAGGATTCTTTGCATTTCTGTGTATTTTGTGAATTTGACTATGGTATGTCTTGGTGATGGTCAGTTTTTGTTGAATCCATTGGGAGTTTCTCAGATTTCAATGTCTGTGTCCTTCCCCAGATTGGGGAAGTGTTCAGCTATAATTTTCTCAGATAAACCTTTTGCCCATTTTTCTCTCTCCTCCAAGACTCTTAATGATACAAGTGTTACTGTGTTTTAACAAGTCACTGAATTCCCCAAGTCTGCCTTCATGACCAGTACTGTTTATTCTCTTTTCTTTTTAGTTCCATATCTTCCATAATTTTATTTTTTTATAGCTAATTCATTCCTCTGCCTCATCCATACTCATGTTTATGGCCTCTATTTGAGGTTGCTACTTGATAATAGGAGTTTTAATTTTGACCTAACTAGACTTTAGTTTTTTGTGTTTTTTTTTTTTTCTCTGCACAGAGGGAATCTCTAGTGTCTTCTATGCTTTTGTTCAAGCTTAGCTAGTATCCTTATAATTGTCATTTAAAATTCTAATTCAGGCATCTTGTATCTGTATTGATTAGATTACTAGCTGTAATTTCTACTTTCTGTCCTTTCTTTTGGGGTCAATTCTTCCATCTTGTCATTTTGTTCAGAAAAGAAAAAAAACAAAAAACAAAAAACAGATCTAGCTGTGTTTTGGTTGGCTTTAGTTAAAAGAAGTTAAGTCCAAAACATAGCATTAGAAGAATACATGTATATAAAGTAAACAATAAAAAACAGAAAATTTAAAAATTTTGTATTTTAAAAATATTAAAATAAAAAGGACACTAGATCTTATTTCCCATGTAGCTGAAGCTTTCCAGGGCTACTGATTATAATCAGAAGACTAAGTGCTTCGAAGTGGTTTGTGCTGGTCTTCTGGGGTAGGGGCCTGCAGCTCTGATTCTCAGGTGGACTTGCCCTAGTGGAGATGTGTCTGGAGGTTGGAGCAAGCAGGGCTTGGTGTAGAGGCTTTGGTCTCCACTTGGTGGTGTGGTTTAGCTCACTGAGGTGGATCACTGCTGGTAAACAGGGGCTTTGTCCAGCTCTCATCTCTGGAGGGGGAGGTCCTACCACTCTTCAGGAAGCACTCCTGGACAAGGAAACATCACCCTCCTGTGTTTCAGCTTCTGTCAGCTCCCTGTCTGCACTCGGTCTGTGTTCCAGTTGTCTATGCCAGCAGCACAGCCCCCTGTGTTTTCTGTAAGGCACTGCTGTGTTTCAAAACTCCAAGCTTCAGAGACCACCAAGGCTTGGCCCCACCCTGATCCTCTGAGGGAGGGTCTTGGCGTGCTGTTGCTGGTCGCTTATCCCAGAAAATAGTCTTGGTACTGCATAGTGGTTTCCAAGTTTTTCGTAAATCATGGCAGGCAGCCAGTGCTAGGGTTTGCTGCCTCAGCCAACATCTTTGTTTCTATACGGTGAACAGAGCAGCTCATTGGTGCTCCCATGTTCGTTTGTCCACGTAGAGTCTCCATCATCTCTACCACATGAATGCCAGGCAGGGGAACTATTTCTCCCTTTGAGACCCAGGGGATCCTCGGAATGCACTGCCTGTTCCCAGGTCTCCTTCCTTCTTCCCCAGGGGACCACTGGTAATGTCACCAGGCAGGACCCTGGTGATGGTGCTGACCTCTGAAACTTGAGACTCTAGGCTCTGCTGTTTATAAAACCCTTGTGGGATTTAAATCCTCCCCTTTTTTCCCAGTCAGTGGTTTTGGGGAACAGCTTTTCCCACAATATCCCTTGGGAGTGTTTTCATTCTTTTTTTTGTTGTCTCTCTCTCCTCTCTCAGCTGTGTGGGCTCCCTGTTCTCCTCAACACCTGTGGCTCCTTTCTCCCTCAGATCAACTGTCTGCAGTTCCTACCTTCCATCAGGTGGTCATTCTTTCCGCTTGTAGACATCAGCTTTGTTTTCCCAGACTTCAGATCACTTTTTTGGGTGTTCAGAATGATTTTATACTTAGCTGTGTTAAAGGTAGGAGGCAAGCTTACTCCTCCACCAGCTTAACCAACTCCTTATTTCTGTCTTCTGCTATTTTCATTTTTTTGCATCATCACAGAAGTCTTTGTTTCTTAATTCCTTTTGTGTTTTTTTTTAAAACCTCTGATATTTATGTTAATTGTAATTACCAGATGTTTTATTTTTACCTTTACTGTGAAAACTACTACTCTTAGATCCTATTGAATTTTTAGTTTTATGTTTTCTTATTCTTCATTTTCATGTCTTTATAACTCTTACCTCAAAAAATGTAGAAAACAAAAGCTTTGTAAAGGCCATCTCACATTTTTGTTCTCTCAAAAAGAAATGTTTGCCTTTATTTTAATTTTTCTATCTAGTGATACCTCAGACAGCATACATTTCTTCAGAAACTTGTATTGCCTCACTTTGATATCTTCAGTCTGCTCTAACAATTTCAAATACAGAATGTCCCCAAGCTTTTTTCATCTTAACTTACTGACTCAATAGTGCCTAAACTATAAAGATGATCTTCAAAGATACTACTTAAATGGAAAAAAAAAAATAAGGAAGTTGGATTACTCATAAAGCATGCACTGTGGCCTTAGCAGGTTCAATGAATGAGTCTTTTTTTTCTCTGACTCCTACAGGATAGAAACTCCACAACTGACCCTGACTGAGCTACGAGTCCTTCTTGAGCAGATGGGCAGCCTTCCCTGTGCCATGCATCATATTGGGGATGTCAAGGTGAAGAGGGGATATGAACAGATATTAGCAAATCTGAGATAGTAGGGAAACTTGGGAAACTAACTGTTCTAATTAGCTCCTTATAATACATCTTTCTTAGAAGCTGTAGAGAAGGGTGGTTCAGTGCTATCTCTTTTGTAATTGCTGTATAGCTACATCACAGTATACTCCATAGCTGTATAGTTCAAGAAGATAATGTCCCAAACAGAAGTAATTCAAAATACTAAACAGAGGGCTATACAACGATCTGGCTCACGGGATTGGAGAATGTGGAAGAAATGAGGTATTGTTTTTAGAATTTAGGGTCTCAGGAAGCTTTCTAGAAAGATAACATGGTGTGAAAGTGGGCCTGGAACAGTAAATTTGAGATAAACTACAGGAGAAGCAGGGGGAATTAACAAAGAACTTTGTTGATATTAAGTAGATCTTGTCTCATTACATGGTTGATGATAAGTGTAAAAGGCCTAAGAGAGAACATGGGGAACACATGGAAGTGGTTGCATTATCTGGATGGCTAAAGAGTCTCTTCTTTATCCTATATGTCTGCAGGATGTCCTGGAACAGGTGGAGGCCTACCAGATTGAGGCCCGGGAGGCCCTGACCTTACTGCCCCCCAGTGTAGGGCTATTGCGGTCCTTGTTGGAGAGGGGGCAGCAGCTGGGTGTACGGGTGCCTGAAGCCCATCAGCTCCAGCAGCAGGTGGAGCAGGCGCAATGGCTAGATGAGGTGAAACAAGCACTGGCCCCTTCAGGCCAGAGGGGCTCTCTGGTTATCATGCAAGGGCTCTTGGTTACAGGTGCCAAAGTAGCCTCCAGCCCCTCTGTGGACAAGGCCCGGGCTGAGCTTCAGGAGCTGCTGACCATTGCAAAGCGCTGGGAAGAAAAGGCTCATTTCTGCCTGGAGGCCAGGTGGGGCCCAGCCTGTCCCCATACATACTCTGACTCCAGTTCTGAGAGTTTGGGCTTGATCCTAAGATCTGATCCCTAAAATCAGACTCCCAGTTCAACATCTGCTAAACTGTAAAGGATTGGTATGACATGTCATCCAGCCTTTCATTTACTATTCTGCTGTAAGGTAGTAATTGATAAAATATCTTCCTGGTGATAGATAGTAGACCAGACTTACAAGAGAATCACATGCTGTCAGTGTTTAACATTCCTAAGACTGGAGGGATTAGTGCTCAGTTACTATTTTAAACTTTTTGTTGCTTATGCTTTTGATAGTGAAACCTGGGACCACAAAAACAAAACAAACAAAACTGCCTGTGTATATAACGTTTAAGGGTGGATTCCTCTTTTTCCAAACATTTGTAGACAGAAGCATCCACCAGCTACATTGGAAGCCATAATCCGAGAGGCAGAAAACATCCCAGTTCACCTGCCTAACATCCAGGCACTCAAAGATGCTCTGGCTAAGGCACAGGCTTGGATTGCTGATGTGGATGAGATCCAAGTAAGGACTTTGTGTCATAATTCTCTACTATTCTGCCTTAGGCATTTTAAATTCAGTTTTCTTGTTCTAATAAGTAGAGGTAGGAGGTTAGAGGTGAGAATATCAGAATTAAGAATAGCAGAAGGAGAACCAAAAATACAGGACTAGACCTCAGCAGAGACTATCCCAAAGGAAGAGAGCCAGAGAAGGCAAACCAGACAAAATAGTTGATGTGGAATGGGCTATTTTTTTTTTTCCCGAGACAGTGAAGTAGGACTTCTGGGAGAAAGTGTTTGCTATTCCTTGTTTTCTTTAGAATAGGTCCTGGATATTCCTTACAACTATGCAGGGTGATGCTCACTGTTGGTCAGTAGAAATCTAAACATAATAGTCTGTGACATAATTTAATTGAGCTATCTCCTGCCCCTGCTCTAGAACGGTGACCACTATCCCTGCTTGGATGACTTGGAGGGCCTGGTGGCTATAGGCCGTGACCTACCTGTGGGTTTGGAGGAGCTGAGACAGCTAGAGCTTCAGGTACTGACAGCACACTCCTGGAGGGAGAAAGCCTCCAAGACCTTCCTCAAAAAGAATTCATGCTACACCCTGCTGGAGGTAAGGCCTAAAACCATAATGCACAGCCTCTTGTGCCCCTAGCATGGCTATTGTGAGAATGTGGGGAATTGGGGCACCCGGAGAGGGTTGGGGAGGGGCATCTTGGACATACTCCTCCTGTCTACTGCTTCAGGTGCTCTGCCCGTGTGTAAATGCTGGCTCAGACAGCAGCAAGCGTAGCCGGTGGATAGGGAAGGAGTTGGGCTTGTACAGATCTGACACAGAGCTGCTAGGACTGACTGCACAGGACCTCAGAGACCCAGGCTCTCTGGTAAGGATCTTGGGCATATGTGGGGAGAAGAGTCTGATTATGATAAGAATATCTGAATTGGGTAACCATAGGGAGACACTTGCCTCTGTAAGCCTCAGTTTTCCTGGTTTGTGAGTTAGATGGTAAAGGCACTGGAAAAGGGAATGGAATAGCCTGCTGACCTCCTCTTCCTCTGTCCTGGGCTTGCCAGATTGTAGCCTTCAAGGAAGGGGAACAGAAAGAGAAGGAGGGTATCCTACACCTGCGTCGCACCAACTCTGCCAAGTCCCGTCCACTAGCATCATCGACCACTTCTGCAACCTCCATCTGTGTGTGTGGGCAGGTGCCAGCTGGGGTGGGAACTCTTCAGTGTGACCTGTGTCAGGACTGGTTCCATGGGCAATGTGTGTCAGTACCCCGCCTCCTCAGCTCTTCAAGGCCCAGTCCTACGTCATCACCACTGCTGGCCTGGTGGGAGTGGGACACCAAATTCTTATGTCCACTGTGCATGCGTTCACGGCGCCCACGTCTGGAGACCATCCTGGCATTGCTGGTAGCCTTGCAGAGACTGCCAGTACGGCTGCCTGAGGGTGAGGCCCTGCAGTGTCTCACAGAGAGGGCCATTGTCTGGCAAGGTCGTGCCAGGCAGGCTCTGGCCTCTGAGGATGTGACTGCTCTGTTGGGACAGCTGGGTGAACTTCGCCAGCAGCTGCAGAGTGAACCCAGGGGCAAGGAGGCACCTGCCTACCCTTCAGCCCCTGCCTCTCACCTACTCAGAGAAGGCAGTGGCAAGGATATGCATAAGGTTAGCTGCTCTGCCCAGCTCTTACTCTTTAATTTCTGTGTCCTAGCCCTACCCCTATTTAGGCTCTAGCCTGTGTTTATTCTTTAATTTTTAGTCTCTTTTGGTCTAGTCTACCTGTCCCATTTTCTGTCCTGTCCAGATACCTCACTGCTCCCTGCTATCAGTGTATATCTCACTCCTTCAGGAGGGAGAGGGTCACAATTTGAAGTTGGGGCAAGAAAAATACTATCTGGTTTTTCTGTTACCTATTACCCTACCCATTTTTACTTTCCTTAGCAGGTCCCAGGGTTGCTGCCAAATGTGGATGGTGTGACTAGTCATGAGAAGGTAGTCCCTCTGCAGAGATCAGGTAAGATACATAGGTCTAGATTTATGTATGCTGTTGAGTGGATGCCACCAAGATGACCAATTTGGTCCTTGGTTCTGTGAAAATGTTGGGGATAAGACTAGGCTTCTAACTCAGCCTGTCCCTAAAACTTCACAGACCTGGAGGTACTGTCCTCACTGTTACCACACTTGACTGGCCCTGTATTGGATCTGCCTGAGGCAACCCGGGCCCCCCTCGAGGAGCTCATGTTGGAGGGGGATCTGCTTGAGGTGACTCTAGATGAGAACCATAGCATCTGGCAGTTGCTACAGGCTGGACAGCCTCCAGACCTGGAGCGGATCCATACACTTATGGAGGTGAGGAAAAGTCTCATGGGCAGGGCCAGATGGTCAGGCCAGGCAGTCAGGGAGCCCATGCCTGACCACTGGCCTACAAGTGGTTTGTGCTTGCCTGTGTGTCATTGTAGCTGGAGAAGCATGAACATAAAGGAAATCGGACCAGAAGCCGGACATTGGAGAAACGACGGCGACGGCAGCAGCAGCAAACAGATCTGGGTAGGCAAAGTAAGGATCTTGTTCAAGAAGAGCTGCAGTCAAAAAAGGCTCGGAGCTCAGGGATTAAGCTTGAGGAGGGCCAAGAAGAACGGTTTGAGGAAGAAACAGATAGTGAAAATATATTCCTGACATCTCCTACAGACCATAGCCCCAACTTGGAAGTGAACCAAAATAGCTTGCAACAGAAAGATTCTGGTCCTACAGCCACTTTACCTTCTTTAACCCCTTTTCTATACCAGTCCTACCCTCAGCAGGAAGAGTTGTGACAACAAACAGAAAAAGGCTTTTTTAAATTGCTGCCTCTTGAACCTTCCTAGTTCCTGGACTTTGTTTCCTATATAGAATTTGTCAATTAAGAGTTTTGATATCTTGTCTTAAAGACAATGTTTTATTAAGCTCAGTTCCTCAGGCCCTGTGTGCCCCTTCCCAGAAGTTTCTTGCCTGCAGCATGACTGGGACTAGAAAAGAGTGCGTGATTTTCCAACCCAGTTTAATTCTAGACTTGGGCAAATAAAATTTGAGAAAGGCATATACCCCTCTTTGTTTTTTTTTTCCTCCATATTTTTCTTGTATTGCTCTTTTTTCTTCTTCTATTTTTAAAATACTTTGGTGCTTCAGGGCTTTTTCTGCCTTTATTCTACCTCCTTTTTTTGTCACCTTGTTTCACATTGTAAGAAAAGACATTGTATTGTGTAATTACTTGTTACTGTCAAAAAGAATACAGCAAAAGAAGTAGTTCTTGGTTCAAGCTGTTACTATGTATTTTAATTTGATTCCCTTTGTTAAAAATAAAACAGCAACTGGTATGTTCTAAACCTGTGGATCTGTATTCTTTGAGTATAACAATTAAGGACTGTAAGTGGTACACTTAAAAACATAGTTTTAAATTTCTAGAATTCTTTATTGGTGGACATGTGAAGAGTTGATTTATATAACATATGAGACTTAGGTCAAGGGTCATGTACCCTTTATGGATTCCAATGTTCCAGCAGCGTTGGACAGTTACTCTTCCTCCATTGAATCATTTTGTTACTCCTTTGTTGAAAATCTGTTGCCTGTACTTCTGTGCACCTGTAATATTCCGTTCATTATTGATTTATCGGTCTGCATTTTTGGCAAGACTCCATTGTCTTGATTAATATAACTTCCAGTTAGTCTTTCAGTAAGGTAGAGTTGATTCCTCCTACTTTACACTGTTTCATGAAGTTTAGCTAATCTGCTACCAAACCTATATGCAGTTGGCTTTGCCTCACGAATTTAATGGAGCTGAACTTGAGAGGTATATTATGCCTCTTAGTTTTCCTTTTTTTCAGATGATAAATATGACATCTAAAACATTTATTCTTAAAAGTTTAGTACAATCTGTAAATACGTAAAGCATGAGCAGCACAACACTTTCTTCACATTTATATTCTTGTGTGTGTAAGTGATCCAATCCATACACTCTATTTTTCTTAATCTCTTTCAGTAATCAGATTCTGTGGTTATGGTTTGAATGTCTTAATCAATGCTTTTACTTCGGTTCCTGCTTGCCCAGCCAGTGTAGACCTAGATCTCTTTATAAAATTCCATACATATGATTGTTGCCACCCTCCTTATTGTCTCTGTTTTATTTCCTGTTGGTCTTTTCCACTCTGTCATTTATTCTCAGACATAACTTTGTTACTTGCAAATCTACCAAAATTTTGCTACCGCAGTTTCAGTTTCATTACCAGTTACAAAAACAGTGATATCTTAATGTAACATCAGGATCATTTTAAATAAATGTGATGTCTTGGTATTTCATATATATCTAATAAACATTTTCTGAACTTTAATTGTTCAGGTATTGGTGTCCCACACAGATGTGTTAGCCTTATGATTGTCAGTGTGCACTGTGAAATTCTGCACTAATTCTCAAAGGGAATGTCTTGTCTATATGTTTTTTTTCTCAGAGCATATATTTGCACTTCACCACTTGGAAATCACTGTGTAATGGAAAATACTGCTACCCTAGTGAAAGAATTGAGATCGTCTGCATACAATAATCTTACTAAGTGCTCAGCGACAAATTACTTTCCTCCTTTCCAGTAAGGGGGCAACACGAAGTCAGATTTACCCTGTGATTATAGTTGAATTAAGAAACATCAAATCTGTACCAGAAAGTTAATTTCCAAAGCCATTTAGTATGCTGCAATAGTGATTAAGGGTAATTCTTCCCTCTCTGGAAAATTTTAATCTTGATTTGGACTAAAAAAAAATTGCAGTATAACTTTACCTTTACTAAGCCTTCAAAGTGCTGTGTGATATGGCTACTAGGCTATTCAGTTTCTATTTCTGATGACAAAAATTCATGGAAGTGATGATGTTTATGTTTGTGTTAATCAGAGTGAGTAAAGTTCATTGACACCAATACCAATAGCCATACAGGATAGACACAGAAATACACCTTATATTTTCAAGAGGATTGTTTATTTGGCTTATGTGTTCCACACATTTTTACCACCACCACTTGTAATACTCTTGGCAAATTCTGTGTTAGAATTCAGTGAATTTTCTCAACTTCTGTGAAAACACTTGTACCAGCAGTTGTTCCATATAGGCTATTAATAAAGGTGCATCCTTTACTTGCTTCCAACTTGACACTGTTTTTCAGAAAGAAAAAAAACAAAGGCAGTAGCAGTACTGTCTGCCACCTTAGCAGTAAGAGAAGTAGACTTTAAATAATTATGTGTGTGCATAACTCTTTATTCTCTCCAACAGGTTAATTAAGTTTACTTTCTCTGGATACAGTTCTTCAAGCTGCTCTTGTCATATATGATTTAGTTAACCCAGTGTGTATAAGTGGCTTTCCTTATTTGGATGTCATTGACTCATCCATTGGAGACCTACTTTGATTGCATACTGACACTTATTTTTTGAAGAAATGCTGCTAAAATGAGTCTCTCAGTTTTGAATTTTCTACTTTTTCTGGCTGTTGTTTTCCTATGGGGTTGGATATAATGAGTGCTTAATCTAGTAACACCAATACCTACTGTGTTCTTTAACAGCTATCATGTTATCACATAATAAACATAACTTTTTGCCATGTAATTCGGTAACACATGCAGATCTGTAAACCATGCCTGACATTCATCATCCACTCTTCTGTTTGTGATGGCTTCCCAGTAGTGATAAATAAAAAATGAAGTCCTGTAGCAATACACATGAAACAGTATCTTATTTATAAGTGACCTACTGTGGTTTGTAGTGTGTCAATCAACATAGCAAAGGAATAACTGCAAGCTGTCTGTTTTTAGCTCTCCACGTGTGAATGAATGGGTTTGCCCTAGACAGTTGTGTGCTTTTTTTTTTTTTTTTTTTAAGTGCTAATTTTTTTATTTTGAGAGAGGGAGAGCGAGCAGGTAGGGACAGAGTTCGAGAAACAGAATCTTAAACAGGTTCCATGCTTAGCGCAGAGCCCGAAGTGGGGCTCCATCCGACAGCCCTGAGATCATGACATGAGCCGAAATCAAGAGTCAACTGACTGAGCTAACCAGGTGTCACAACAGTTGCTTCTTGAACATCCGTGGGCTTTTTTGTTTGTTTCCCTTTCTGCCTTAAATATTGCCTCTTTCTCCTTCTCATTGTATACACATAATAAAATCCCAGCTCTGACTCTCCATTCTCTGGCCCTTATCACACTAGCTTCTTTTTTGTCCATCACAACCCTGACAACTCTTGTTTGCTTATCTTCACAAGCAGCCACTTCATAAGGAAACCCCTCTGTCTGGGGTTTCCAGCCCAGCTCTTAACCATTCTGGGTTGCCTCCATCACTTCTAAGATCACACTGTTACATAAATGAGCCAAAGATGACTGGCTCACTCAGTTAAGCATCCAACTCTTAATTTCGGTTCAGATCATGATCTGATGGCTTGTGAGTTTGAGACCCACATTGGGCTCTGGGCTGATAGCAGTGAACCTGCTTGGGATTCTCATTCTCTCTCTCTCTCTCTCTCTCTCTCTCTCTCTCTCTCTCTCTCTCTCTCTCTCTCTCTCTGTATCTTTCTCTCCCCTTCTCCTGCTTGTATGCACATGCTCTCTCTCTCTCTCTCTCTCTCTGAAAATAAACTTAAAAACTTAAAAGTTCTCTCTCTCTCTCGAAGTAAATTTAAAAACATAAAATTTGTTTTAAAAAAAAATACCCCAAACAAGCAGAATTTAGTCATTTAGATTTTCCTAGTTTGCAAATACTGAAAATCTTCCCTCAGCATGTGCTGGGTGATGAAATAGAAACTACTACCGTTTGGAGCTCTCTGACTCAGAATTTCTAGAGTTGCTGAACAACATTTCTAAGTGTGCTTCCTATGGAGTTTCCTTACCCAACTCAGCGTCTGCCTTAATTTTCATGCATGAGGGCCTTCCTCTCTCAAAAAACCCCTCCAAGCATCACCCAGTAAAGTGTGTTGTATGTTACTGCTTCTTAATAGTCTTATTTATTACTTTGGCTAACCTCTAAATCCCACTCCAACACAACCACCAGTCAGTGTTAACCTCCATAAAGGCTTTGACTATTCCCATGTTTCCCTGATTCCACTCTGACAGATGAACCTGTGTCTCCTCCACTGCCGAGATAACCGTTCCACAAACATGCCAATATCGGCTTTCCTTATCTGTCTCTGTTCATTTTTCAGTAAGACTGAGATCAGAGCTCAAATGTGGGTCCATGCCCAAACTCAAGTTTTTAGGCATTCAACGTGTTTCGTTTGGTGTTTTGTGTTGTTTTGCTTTTCCCGGTGCAAGCTGTTGCTTCTTAGCCATTTAGATTTTTGACTTTTCTCATATAGTCCCATCTCTCCCTCTGCATCCTCTAACACATACCTTAAACCTCACCAGCCATTTGTTGGTAGAGCCAACATACATACCATACATAAGGTAGAGCCGCTTTATAAGACCTGACACTGCTCTTTCCTCTCGAGACTTGGCTGCTGAGTGAGTTCACTGAAACAGCTGTCTCCCGTCTCCTTAGATGCTGGTCCTCCCTCTTGCCCTTGCCCACCACCCCTTCCAGATTGTGGCCCTTTTGCTGCAAAGACTAGAAAGCAATGAGCAGATTAAGGAAGGCTTTTCACCAAGCAACATACTCTTCACCAGAGAGTGTAACAACTCCATTTTTCCCACTAGCAGAGTAAAGTCATGATGGTTTGGTTATCACTGGGAATTCTGAAGAAGGGCAGCAGACAAGGGTTGGTGCCCTGTTGGTGCACCACCTGCCTCATGTAGGTGGGTCAAATTAGGGTAGAAGAAGCAAGGTGGGGTAGTGGGTGGACCTTCACCTGTCAGAGTACTCTTGTCCCTGGCACAGGCAGCTAGGCACTATTCTAAGGCTGGCTTGCTGCCTGCCTTCCCATAGCCAAAGATAGTAGACGCAGTGGTAATGGCGTAGAAGGAGCAGGGCAAGAGTCTGTTTCACAGGGAGTACCATGCTCTGGTTCCTGCCCTCCAACCCTGCCCACCAAGATCCCAACAAGTCAAAATCCTTGCCTCCCTAAAATACTTGCAGGAGGAAGCATGTAAGTCTTTATGTCTGAATGCAGTCCAAGCACAAACTTTCTTCAATGGGGAGCTGTTTTCTTCGTCATAGTCTCTACCAGCAGTTCACTTTTTTTCTACCTGCCTGGAAGAGTCTAACTCTTGGTTTGGTGAGGTTAGGTGGTCTGGGTGGTGCCAGGAACAGCATCAGGACTGGTAAGCTGTCCTTTGGGCACAGTGATGGCTCCCGGAATGCATTAAGCAGAGGTCTGGAAGGAGATGTGAGCCTGGGCCTTGAGTTGGGGAAGGCTCCAATGGCTCTGTGCCTGAAGCCCTAACACCTAGGGCAGTAGGCTTTGAGGATTTCCATAGCCAAGCCCAGCCATACCTGTTGAGTACAGGGAGAGGAGACCAGTTGCTGGAGTAAGGATGGCAGATACCTCTTGTCACTGGAATGGGTAGCAGGGTTCTGCTAGGTCTGACTCACCGCATACTTGCATGCCACCTGCATACCTCTGGTGAGAAGGAAGCAAGGCAAGACAAAGAAGAGAGCCTGCCAGACTCTCCAGGACATTGGGGGAAGGGGATTGAGTCAGTGTGATGTTCTGGCCTGGTCAGTTGGGTGGGATCCAGAGGTGGTGACTAAAGGGTCAGGCTAGAAAGGTTCTCGCACATCCTGCAGTTTGTGTTGGTGTAAAGTACACTGGTGGGGTACAGTGGCCTGGGAAACCTCAGGATAAAGTTGCCTTCAGCTGGGTGTGGCATGCCTCGGCATCATGGGTTCTTGAGGCACTAAAGGGAACTGTGGATGCTTGTGGCCTTAAAACCTTGAATGTATCCTAGCACTTGTGTCTTCTGATCCCCTAAGTCAAATAGGATTGGAACACCTAGAAGTTCTGGGTGCTTAAGATTTTGCTTCCTCCCTGCCAGCAGAATGTGGCTCCTCTCAAACTTTCTTGTTCCATTTCCCACTTCCACCATCCTCCTGAGGTGTTCAAGACTCCTAGTGTACAAGCAGGGGCTCTTTAGTCCTTGCCATTTGCCTGTACACCAGTTCCTCTCAATTCACAAAAGTGATCATGCTGTTAAAGTCACACTAAACAGCTGTTATCTGAAACTTCCCCCAGTGTAGTCTTATCTCCACAAACTTGGAATGCTTTCCCAATAAATGACTTCCATCCCCATCACAGGAAAGAGTCCCCAGGAATAACTGTCCTCTTGCTTCTGGATCCCCATCATACAAACTGTGGGTGCACTCAAGTTCCCAGGAAATTAAATGGACCCCGTGCCCATGGCATCTTTATCATGAGGGCTCTCAGGAAAGAACAGGTACTTTCACTAAGTACAAGCTTCCCCATGCAGAGAAAGAAAACAAAACAAAGCAAAACATACACACATCCCAGGAGCTATTTATTCTTCCCATACCAGGTCAGCAAGAACTGTATTTGAAAAGTCTTCAAGAGAGCTCTGTTGCCATCATGTTCGGTCTGAGCCCCAATGACAACTACTTCTGACTTGGGAACCAGACTGCCTTGCCATCTACATCAGAAGCTATCTTCATTTTGTGGTAGGGAATAGAGCCATGTCTTGGTCTAGGTGGATGGTAGGGATGGGGGTAGAGGAGGGACGTTTTGAGAATGAGCAGCAGGTGCTAGGTTAATGCCTCATGTCTCTCACTGAAGGTCCAGATTGCAGTCAGGCAGGAAGGGAGACAGAAAGAGACTGAATGTGCTGGTAAGTAAAAGAGGTTCCCATAAATGCCTCTAGATACACATTCTTGAGCTTTCCAGATCTCATGGAATCTTGGAAGCCAAGTTGGAGAGGTCTTGGAGAGTTTTGGGCTGGTAGAGGGACTGCAACTAGGATCCTCTATTCTGTAGGACTGTAGGACAAAGAGCAGGGCACAGCTTTGACTGCTCCTCATTCTGCTTGCATTCCTGCCCCACTGACAACAGAGGGCAGTAGGGCCAAGTTTGGAGGGAATAATGCTTAGCTCTGCCACCATGGAGGCTGCTGGCTTGATGGATGATCAGTGCTGTGGTCTGAGTGCTGTACAACTGGAATTGGAGGCAGAGAGCCTGCAGCATAGTTCCTGGAGTCACATTTACTTGAGGCACCTAGCCAGAGAAGCCAACCACTACTATTTTTTTTTTTTTCTGATCTCAGAAGCTAAGCTACGTCTATCTAGTACTTGAGAGACAGTTTAACTATTAAGGTGACTACTGTATAGTATTGCCATTCACCAGCCACCAGCCAACCATCTTTTATTGTTTATTTATTGTTGAAGGCACACTCAACATCTCTTCTCCTTTTCCTTGGGCACCACAGTTGTTATCTCTGCCCAACTGCAGTATACGTAGGCAGCATGGTTCTAGCCTTCCTTTGCAACCCCAACATCCTCCACAACCCCAACTATGTATGAGTACAAACATTCCTACAAATATTCCCAGGCATATTCTTGCACCCTAACTTGTGCCAGTTCACATGCATACCTCAACTATCAAAACCACAGACTGCCCATCCCAGCCTCCACAATGTAGTCTTTTTCTCCCACATGGTTTTTTTTTTTCCAGCAAGAATGATTTTCCTTTCACCCCACAGAGAAGCTGCCATGCCAACAATTGCCACTTCATGCGGTGCACCATAATACACACTGCATGCACACTCTACTCTCAAGGAAAACAGGCAGACAGGCCTGATTGGTTCCTCAGGAAATGAAAATGTACTTTCATTAAGTTGGGCACTTCACACAGAAAGGAAAAACAAGGGTGCCTGGGTGGTTCAGTCAGCTTAGTGTCCAACTGGGGCTCAGGTCACAATTTCACTGTTGGTGGGTTCCAGCCCTGCGACAGGCTCTGTGCTGACAGCTCAGAGCCTGGAGCCTGCTTCAGATTCTCTGTCTCCCTCTCTCTCTGCCCCTCCCCCATTGGCACACATGCACTCTCTCTCAAAATGAAGTAAATAAAAAAATTAAATAAATAAATAGCATTTTAAAAATCTTGAGAGAGAGAGAGAGAGACAGAGACAGAGACAGAGACAGAGACAGAGACAGAGACAGAGAGAGAGAGAGAGAGAGAGAGAGAGAGAGAGAGAAAACCAAACAAATGAACCCTTCCCAGGAGGCAATAGGTCCTGCACAGGACTCAGGTCAGATGGAAGGAGAGAACACTTGACCATACCACCTTTTGTTTTCCTGTGATTCCTTGGATGACTGTCAGCCCAAGGAAGTGATCTCTTGTGGTGCAATACAAGTACATCCATCCTCAGATGTGGCAGTGGGATTTGAACTTCAGCCGAAACTATTTATCTAAAATCCTCTTTTCTACCTATGGACAACCACAAAGCAGGGTTTTGATACAGTGCCTGTGTGGGAGTGGTTTCCAGCAAAGCCTACTGATGTCATTTGGAAGATGTCAGCTCACAGTTGTAGGGAATGTTAGGGAAGAACAAGAGAAGCTCTCAGTGGTTGGTCTGGGCTGTGCAAGGTGTCTAGAGAAGGTGTCTGGGCTGCATGTGTCCTGAGCTCAGGTATTTGGATTCTTGGCCAGACCTCACAGAATCTACCTAAAGGTGGAAACCTGAGCTGGGCAAGCCAGGTTAGAGACTTGGGTTAAGAGACCTCCAGGATTCTAGGGAGGAGGGTGATGGAAGTCTATGGTCCTCCATGTGCATCACTACCCAGGTGGCTGCCTGGCTGGCTGGCTGTCTTTCTGCCGGTGCTACAACCCAGGCTGCTGCTGGTGGGAAGCAAACTGACGAGTTGCAGAATGCCAGGAACAGGCTTCTGGGGTACACAGTGCAATGCTATAGCAAGGCAGACACATCAGGTCTGAAAGAGGACATTTCTCAGGGAGCATCTGGGCTGGCATGGAGAGCCTGGAGGTGGCAGGCAGAAGTCACAGGCAGGTTTGGGCCACTGGCTTTAGCAGTGGGATTGCCAGAAGCTATACTCCCAGCTGCACGGTGCAGGCTCTAAAGGTTTCCCACCAGGGTTCCTGGTATCTATGGCTGTAACACTGTGAATGCCTCTGATATCAGAAGCAAAGCAATGAAGATCTTTGTTAGTACTTGCATGGGAGACAAACTAGGAATTTTAGACGCTTAGGGTGTTTTTCTCTCTGCTAGTTAGCTGTCTCTCTCTTCATGGTCACTGCAGGTGCCCTGCTGGAGTCTTTGAAAGTTCCCCATTGTCTATAACTACTGACTCCCAACTGAGATCAAAAGAAACATGATGGTGACACCCCTGAAGAATAAATTATCCCAAGATAAACCTGGGATTACTTGTGTAGCACCATTTTTTTACTGGAAAACATTTAGGGATTGCCATGGCTTTTACATCACAAGACACATGGATGTGTTATGGAACACAAGGATATTTGCATGCAATTTAAGGATGAGACATTGGCTTTCAGTGAAATTCTCATGTAATTCTGTTGTATCATGTTGAAAAAAAAATGGAGTAGTTATAAAAAAAATACAGCAATGGCGACTTTTATATTTACCCATATACTTACTTTTCACAGTACTATTTGACCACCTGGCTTCAAATTTGTCTTGTGTTTTTATTTCAGCATGAAGCCCTACCTTTACCATTTATTATATGGCACGGTACTAACAGTATTTTATTAGCAAATCTCTTGAGCACTGCTCCCATTTTTTTTTTTTAATTTAAATTCAAGTTAGTTCACATGCAGCGTAGTCTTGGTTTCAAGGGCAGAAACCAGTGATTCATCTCTTACATATGACACATAGTGCTCATCCCAACAAGTGCCCACCTTCCTTAATACCTGTCACCTATTTAGCGCATCCCCCCACCTACCTCCCCTCCAGCAACCCTCAGTTTGTTCTCTGTAATTCTACTGGATATAAAAGTCTTTTCTTTTTCAATTTTTAATTCAAATTTTAGTTGGTTAACATACAGAACAATGTTGGTTTCAGTAGTAGAATTCAGTGATTTATCACTTACATCCAACACCCAGTGCTCATCCCAACAAGTGCCCTCCTTAATGGTCATCACCAGTCGAGTTCATCCCCCACCCACCTTCCTCCATCAGCCTTCGGTGGCTTCTCTATCATTAAGAGTCTCTCCTGGGTTGCTTCCCCTCCCCCCTCTCTTTTTTTTCCTCCCTTCCCCCATGTTCATCTATTTTGTTTCCTAACTTCTGTGTACGAGTGAAATAATATCATATTTGTCTTTCTCTGATTCACTTATTTTCCTTAGCATAATATACTCCAGCCCCAGCCACATCATTGCAAATGACAAGATTTCATTCTTTTTGATGGGTTAATAATATTCCTTCGTATACAGATAAAACATCTTCTTTATCCACTTATCAATCAATGGATATTTGGGCTCTTGACATAGTTTGGCTATTGTTGATAGTGCTGCTATGAACATTGGGTGCATGTACCCCTTACAGTCTATATTTCTGTATACTTTGGGTAAATATGTAGTAGTAGTGCAATTGCTAGATCATAAGGTAGTTCTATTTTTAGTTTTTTGAGGAACATCCATACTGTTTTTAGAGTATCTACACCAGTTTGCACTCCCACCAAACAGTGAAGACTGCTCCCCTTTCTCCACATCCTCATCAACATCTTTTGTTTCCCGATATGTTAATTTTAGCCATTCTGACAGGTGTGAGGTAGTATCTCATCTTAGTTTTGATTTTTATTTCCCTGATGATGAGTGATGTAGAGCGTTTTATCATGTACCTGTTAGCCATCTGGATGTCTTCTTGGGAACAAAATAACTATTCATGTCTTCTGCCCATTTCTTAACTGGGTTATTTGCTTTTTGGGTGTTGAGTTTGAGAAGTTCTTTACAGATTTTGGATACTAACCATTTATCCAATATGTCATTTGCAAATAGCTTCTCCCATTCTGTAGGCTGCCTTTTACTGTTGTTGATGGTTTCCTTTGCAGTGCAGAAGGCTTTTATCTTGATGAAGTCCCAATAGTTCCGGTTTGTTTTTGTTTACCTTGCCTCAGGAGATGTGACTAGTTAAGAAGTTGCTGTGGCTAAGGTCAAAGAGGTTGCTACCTGCTTTCTCCTCTAGGATTTTGATGGTTTCCTGTCTCACAGTTAGGTCTTTCATCCATTTTGAATTTATTTTTGTGTAGGTGTAACAAAGTGGTGCAGGTTCAATCTTCTGCATGTCACTGTCCAGTTTTCCCAGCATTATTTGTGAAAGATACTGTCCTTTTTCCATTGGGTACTCTTCCCTGCTTTGTTGAAGATTAGTTGGCCATATTGATGTGGGTCCAATACTGGGTTTTCTGTTCTGTTCCACTGATCTACATAGATCTGTGTTTGTGCCAGTACCATACTGTCTTCATGATTAACAGCTTTGCAATACAGCTTGAAATCTGGAATTGTGGTGCCTCCACCTTTGTTTTCCTTTTTAAGGGTTGCTTTGTCTATTCAGGGTCTTGTGTGGTTCCATGCCAATTTTAGGATTGTTTGTTTTAGCTCTGTGAAGAATGCTGGTGGTTTACTGATAGGGATTCTACACTACACGTGTATATTACTTTGGGAAGTGTAGCTATTTTAACAATATTTATTCTTCTAATTCATGAACATGGAATGATTTTCCTTTTTTTTTTTTTTGGTATCCTCTTCAATTTCTTTTATAGAAGTGTTTGAGAGTTTTTAGAGTACAGATCTTTAACCTCTTTGGTTAGGTTTACTGCTAGGTATCTTATTGTTGGTGGAATTGCAAATGGGATCAATTTCTTCACTTAATTTCATGCTGCTGCTTTATTTGTGTATAGAAATGAAACAGATTTCTTCACACTGATCTTACGACCTGCAACTTTGCTGAATTCATGTATCAGCTCTAACAATTTAGTGGTGGAGTCTTTAAGGTTTTCTACATCGTGTATCATGTAGTCTGTGAATAGTGGATGTCTGTCTTCCTTCTTGCCCATCTGGATGTCTTTTATTTCTTTTTGTGGTGTGGCTGCTGCAGCTAAGACTTCCAGTACTATGTTAAAGGGTAAGTAATAGTGAGAGTGGACATTCCTGTTTTGTTTCTGACCGTAGACCAAAAGCTCTGTTTTTTTTTTTTTGTTTGTTTGTTTAAGGATGATCTTAGCTGTGGGTCTCTCCTATGTGGCTTTTATCATGTTGGAGCGTGTTCCACCTATCCCTACTTTGTTGAGGGTTTCTATCAACAAAAGATGCAGCATTTTTTTTAATGCTTTTATTACACCTATTGACAGGATCATATGGTTCTCATCCTTTCTTCTTCTTCTTCTTTCTTTTTTATTTTTTTCTATTTTATTTTTTTTAAACAGCAGAAGTTTATTGTTTCACAGTTCTGAAAGCTAGAAATCCAAGATCAAGGTGCTGTCAGATTTGGTTTTCTCCTGTGGCCTCTCTCCTTAGCTTGCAGATGGCCACTTTCTGTGTCCTCACATGGCCTTTTCTCTGCACATCCACCCCTGGTGTCTCTTTGTGTGTCCCAAATTCCTCCTCTTATAAGATCACTAGACAGGTAGGATTAGGGCCCACCTAATGGCCTCATTTTAACTTAATCATCCCTTTAAAGGCTCTGTATTCAAATACAGTCACATATTGAGGTACTGGGTTTTGAGCTTCAACAGAGGAATCTTGGGAGAGTCACAATACAGCCCATAAGAGGCATCTGAGGAACATCTACTCTGTCTGTCCCAGGCGCCAGAAATATAGAAGGGAAAGACTCAGATCTTGCCCACAGGACTGTCAGTCTTTTGAAAGAGACAGACAATTGTAAAATGCCTTTTCTCCATTTACCTTGGCCTGTGTCTTACACTTAAATTTGCAGTGTTTACAAATTTTTCATCGAATATACATTCAGTATATTCAGACCACCTCAGATTCTCATTTCAATCAGCTATGAACTCTCCAGGTCTTTACCAGCTCGGGAAGAGAATTTATTGGAGCCCACTCAGAAACAGGAAAAGGCTAGCCAAGAACCCAGAGAAGCTGGGCCAAACTGAGGGGAAATGAAGTAGCTGAGATTGAAGTGTGTCTTCACATGCCGCTTTTCCACCCCATTCTGCCAAATTATTTTTTATTTACATTTATTTATTTATTTATTTATTTATTTATTTATTTATTTATTTATATGAAATTTATTGTCCAATTGGTTTCCATACAACACCTAGTGCTCATCCCAAAAGGTGCCCTCCTCAGTGCCCATCACCCACCCTCCCCTCCCTCCCACCCCCCATCAACCCTCAGTTTATTGTCAGTGTTTAAGAGTCTCTTATGATTTGGCTCCCTCCCTCTCTAACCATTTTTTCCCCTTCCCCTCCCCCATAGTCCTCTGTTAAGTTTCTCAGGATCCACGTAAGAGTGAAAACATATGGTATCTGTCTTTCTCTGTATGACTTATTTCACTTAGCATAACACTCTCCAGTTCCATCCACGTTGCTACAAAAGGCTGTATTTCATTCTTTCTCATTGCCACGTAGTATTCTATTGGGTATATAAACCACAATTTCTTTACCCATTCATCAGTTGATGGACATTTAGACTCTTTCCATAATTTGGCTATTGTTGAAAGCACTGCTGTAAACATTGAGGTACACGTGCTCCTATGCATCAACACTCCTGTATCCCTTGGGTAAGTTCCTAGCAATGCTATTGCTGGGTCGTAAGGTAGATCTATTTTTAATTTTTTGAGGAACCTCCACACTGTTTTCCAGAGCGGCTGCACCAATTTGCATTCCCACCAACAGTGCAAGAGGGTTCCTGTTTCTCCACATCCTTGCCAGCACCTATAGTCTCCTGATTTCTTCATTTTGGCCACTCTGACTGGCGTGAGGTGGTATCTGAGTGTGGTTTTGATTTGTATTTCCCTGATGAGGAGCAACGTTGAGCATCTTTTCATGTGCCTGCCGGCCATCTGGATTTCTTCTTTAGAGAAGTGCCTATTCATGTTTTCTTCCCGTTTCTTCACTGGGTTATTTGTTTGGTGAGCTCTTTATAGATTTTGCATACTAGCCCTTTGTCCGATATGTCATTTGCAAATATCTTTTCCCATTCCGTTGGTTGCCTTTTAGTTCTGTTGATTGGTTCCTTTGCAGTGCAGAAGGTTTTTGTCTTCATGAGGTCCCGGTAGTTCATTTTTGCTTTTAATTTGCTTGCCTTTGGGGATGTGTCAAGTAAGAAATTGCTGCAGCTGAGGTCAGAGAGGTTTTTTCCTGCTTTCTCTTCTAGGGTTTGGTGTTTTTCTGTCTCCCAGTCAGGTCCTTTATCCACTTTGAGTTTATTTTTGTGAATGGTGTAAGAAAGTGGTCTAGTTTCATCCTTCTGCATGTTGCTGTCCACTTCTCCCAGCACCATTTGTTAAAGAGACTGTCTTTTTTCCATTGGATATTCTTTCCTGCTTTGTCAAAGATTAGTTGCCCATACTTTTGTGGGTCTAATTCTGGGGTTGCTATTCTATTCCATTGGTCTGTGTGTCTGTTTTTGTGCCAATACCATGCTGTCTTGATGATTACAGCTTTGTAGTAGAGGCTAAAGTCTGGGATTGCGATGCCTCCTGCTTTGGTCTTCTTCTTCAATATTACTTTGGCTATTCGGGGTCTTTTGTGGTTCCATACAAATTTTAGGATTGCTTTGTTGTAGCTTCCAGAAGAATGCTGGTGCAATTTTGATTGGGATTGCATTGAATGTGTAGATTGCTTTGGGTAGTATTGACATCTTAACAATATTTATTCTTCCAAGCCATGAGCACGGAATGTTTTTCCATTTCTTTGTATCTTCTTCGATTTCCTTCATAAGCTTTCTATAGTTTTCAGCATACAGATCTTTTACATCTTTGGTTAGGTTTATTCCTAGGTATTTTATGCTTCTTGGTGCAATTGTGAACGGGATCAGTTTCTTTATTTGTCTTTCTGTTGCTGCATTATTAGTGTATAAGAATGCAACTGATTTCTGTACATTGATTTTGTATCCTGCGACTGTGCTGAATTCATGTATCAGTTCTAGCAGACGTTTGGTGGAGTCTGTCAGGTTTTCTGTGTATAATATCACGTCATCTGCAAAAAGCGAAAGCTTGACTTCATCTTTGCCACTTTTGATGCCTTTGGTTTCCTTTTGTTGTCTGACTGCTGATGGTAGCACTTCCAACACTACGTTAAACAACAGCGGTGAGCGTGGACATCCCTGTTGTGTTCCTGATTTCAGGGGGAAAGCTCTCAGTTTTTCCCCATTGAGGGAAGCCCATCAGCTGTGGGCTTTTCATAAATGGCTTTTATGATGTTTATGTACGTTCCTTCTATCCCGACTTTCTCGAGGGTTTTCATTAAGAAAGGATGCTGAATTTTGTCAAATGCTTTTTCTGCATCGATTGACAGGATCATATGGTTCTTATCTTTTCTTTTATTAATGTGATGTATCACATTGATTGATTTGCGAATGTTGAGCCAGCCCTGTGGCCCAGGAATGAATCCCACGTGATCATGGTGAATAATTCTTTTTATATGCTGTTGAATTCGATTTGCTAGTATCTTGTTGAGAATTTTTTGCATCCATATTCACCAGGGATATTGGCCTGTAGTACTCTTTGTTTGCTGCGTCTCTGTCTGGTTTAGGAATGAAAGTAACGCCAGCTTCATAGAATGAGTCTGGAAGTTTTCCTTCCCTTTCTATTTTTTGGAACAGCTTGAGAAGGATAAGTATTATCTCTGCTTTAAATATCTGGTAGAATTCCCCTGGGAAGCCATCTGGTCCGGGACTCTTATTTGTTGGGAGATTTTTGATAACTGATTCCATTTCTTTGCTGGTTATTGGTCTGTTCAAGTTTTCTATTTCTTCCCGACTGAGTTTTGGGTGTGTGTGGGTGCTTAGGGATTTTTCCATTTCTTCCAGGTTGTCCAGTTTGTTGGCATATAATTTTTCATAGTATTCCCTGATAATTGCTTGTATTTCTGAGGGATTGGTTGTAATAATTCCATTTTCATTCATGATTTTATCTATTTGGGTCATCTCCCTTTTCTTTTTGAGAACCCTGGCTAGAGGTTTATCAATTTTGTTTACTGTTTCAAAAAACCAACTCTTGCTTGCATTGATCTGCTCTACAGGTTTGTTTTTTTGTTTTTTTTTGTTTTTTTTTAGATTCTATATTGTTTATTTCTGCTCTGATCTTTATTATTTCTGTTCTTTTGCTGGGTTTGGGCTGTCTTTCCTGTTCTGCTTCTATTTCCTTTAGGTGTGCTGTTAGATTTTGTATTTGGGATTTTTCCTGTTTCTTGAGATAGGCCTGGATTGCAATGCATTTTCCTCTCAGGACTGCATTCGCTGCATCCCAAAGCATTTGGATTGTTGTATTTTCATTTTCATTTGTTTCCATATATTTTTAAATGTCTTCTCTAATTGCCCGGTTGACCCATTGATTCTTTAGTAGGGCGTTCTTTAACCTCCATGCTTTTGGAGGTTTTCCAGACTTTCTCCTGTGGTTGACGTCAAGTTTCATAGCACTGTGGTCTGAAAGTGTGCATGGTATGGTCTTCATTCTTTTATTCTTATGAAGGGCTGTTTTGTGACCCAGTGTGTGATATCTTGAAGAATGTTCCATGTGCACTTGAGAAGAAAGTGTATTCTGTTGCTCTGGGATGCAGAGTTCTAACTCTATCTGTCAAGTCCATCTGATCGAATGTATTATTCAGGGCCCTTGTTTCTTTATTGATGCTGTGTCCGGATGATCTATCCATTGTTGCCAGCTGGGTATTAAAGTCCCCTGCCATTACCACATTCTTATCAATAAGGTTGCTCATGTTTGTGAGTAATTGTTTTATACATTTGGGGGCTCCCATATTCGGCGCATAGACATTTATAATTGTTAGCTCTTCCTGATGGATAGGCCCTGTAATTATTATATAATGCCCTTCTTCATCTCTTGTTACAGCCTTTAATGTAGCGTCTAGTTTGCCTGATATAAGTATGGCTACTCCAGCTTTCTTTTGACTTCCAGTAGCATGATAGATAGCTCTTCATCACCTCACTTTCAATCTGAAGGTGTCCTCAGGTCTAAAATGAGTCTCTTGTAGACAGTTAAATAGATGGGTCTTGTTTTTTTATCCATTCTGATACCCTATGTCTTCTGGTTGGAGCTTTTAGTCCATTTATTATTCAGTGTTATTATGGAAAGATATGGGTTTAGAGTCATTGTGATGTCTGTAGGTTTCATGCTTGTAGTGAGGTCTCTGGTATTTTGTGGTCTTGCAACATTTCACTCACAGAATCCCCCTTAAGATCTCTTGTAGGGCTGGTTTAGTGGTGATGAATGCCTTCAGTTTTTGTTTGTTTGGGAAGACCTTTATCTCTCCTTCTATTCTGAATGATAGAATTGCTGGATAAAGGATTCTCAGCTGCACAGTTTTTCTGTTCATCTCATTGAAGATTTCCTGCCATTCGTTTCTGGCCTGCCAAGTTTCAGTAGACAGGTCTTCCCCTAGTCTTATGGGTCTCCGTTTGTAAGTTAGAACCTGTTTATCCCCAGCTGCTTTCAGAATTTTCTCTTTATCCTTGGATTTTGCCAGTTTCACTATGATCTGTTGTGCAGAAGATCGATTCTAGTCATGTCTGAAGGGAATTCTCTGTGCCTCTTGGATTTCAATGCCTTTTTCCTTCCCCAGATCAGGGAAGTCTCAGCTACGATTTGTTCAAGTACACTTTCAGCCCTTGTGTCTCTCTTTTCTTCTTCTGGAATTCCTATGATATGGATATTGTTCTGTTTGATTGCATCACTTAGTTCTCTAATTCTCCCCCTCATACTCCTGGATTTTTTTTATCTCTCTTTTTCTCAGCTTCCTCTTTTTCCATAATTTTATCTTCTAATTCACGTCTTCTCTCCTCCGCGTCTTCAGTCCGAGCTGTGGTCGCCTCTATTTTATTTTACACCTCATTTATAGCATTTTTTAGCTCCTGATGACTGTTTCTTAGTCCCTTGATCTCTGTAGCAGTAGATTCTCTGCTGTCCTCTATGCTATTTTCAGGCCCAGCGATGAATTTTCTGACTGTTATTCTAAATTCTTGTTCTGTTATATTGCTTAAATCGTTTTTGATCAATTCGTTAGCTGTCGCTACTTCCTGGAGTTTCTTTTGAGGAGACTTCTTCCATTTCGTCATTTTGGGTAGTGGCTCCTGCAGTGGCTCTCAACTGCAGGGCACTTCCCCTGTGCTGTCAGGAGTAACTTGTGTTGGTGGGTGGGGCCACAGTCAGACTGGTGTGTACCATATCTTCCCTTCTCCTAGGGGCAGGACTCACTGTGGAGTGGGGTGCCCCTGTCTGGGCTACTCGCACACTGCCAGGCTTGTGGTGCTGCTTTGATGGGGTCTGGCATATTGGCCGGGGTGGATCCGCAAGGTGCACAGGGGCGGGAGGGGCAGGCTCAGCTGGCTTTGCCTTTGGTGGTCCCCTGCGGGAGGGGCCCTGCAGCACCAGGAGGGAGGCAGGCCTGTCAGAGGAATGAATCCACAGAAGCACAGCGTTGGGCGTTTGCGCGGTGCCAGCAAGTTTGGTGATGGGAACTGGTTTCTTTGGGATTTTGGCTGGCGGATGGCAGAGGGAGATGGCGCTGGCCAGCGCCTTTGTTCCACCTACCAAGCCTAGTTCTGTCTTCCAGCGCTCAACACCTCTCCCTCCCGGTGTCCTCTCACCCTCCTCCTCTCCGAGCAGAGCTGTTGACTCATAACATTCCAGATGTTAAGTCCCGCTGGCTGTCAGAACTCACGCAGTCTGGCCCCTCTGCTTTTGCAAGCCAGACTCAGGGGCTCTGCCTTGCCTGGCAGGCTGCCCCTCCACCGCCCCGGCTCCCTCCCACCAGCCCATGTAGGGCGCACCGCCTCTCTGCCCTTCCTACCCTCTTCCGTGGGCCTCTTGTCTATGCTTGGCTTTGGAGAGTTGTTTCTGCTAGTCTTCTGGAGGTTTTCTTGGTTATTTAGGCAGATGTGGGTGGAATCTAAGCGGTCAGCAGGACGTGGTGAACCCAGCGTCTTCCTCGCCACCATCTTCCGAACAGTTCTTCTTTCTTTTTTAAATTTATGTATTTAAATTCAAGTCAGTCAACATACAGTGCAATACCAGTTTCAGGAGTAGAACCAAGAGATTCATCACCCACACACACACCCAGTGCTCATCGCAAGAAGTGAGCTCCTTCCTCAGTGCTGATCACCCACTCATTAAAACGGTACGTCACATGGATTGAGTTGTGAGTATTGAACCAGCCCTGCAGGCTGCCAGGAATCAATCCCACCTGGTTGTGGTGAATAACTCTTTTAATGTACTGTTTGATTTGATTTGCTAGTGTCTTGTTGAGAATTTCTGCATCGATGTTCATCAGGGTTATTGGCCTGTCATTCTCCTTCTGAGTGGGATCTTTGTCTAGTTTTGGAATCAAGGTAATGCTGGCCTCATAGGATGAGTTTGGAAGTTTTTTTCCACTTCTATTTTTTGGAAGGGTGTGAGAAGAATATGTATTAACTGTTCTTTAAATGTCTGGTAAAATTCTCCAGGGAAGCCATCTGGCCCAGGACTCTTATTTATTGGGAGATGTTAAATAGCCAATTCAATTTCTTCACTGTTTATGGTTCTATTCAAATTTTCTACTTCTTCCCGTTTGAGTTTAGGATTTTCTAATAATTGTTTGTATCTCTGTGGTGTTGGTTGTGATCTCTCACATTTCATTCATGGTTTTATCTATTTGGGTCCTTTCTTCTCTTTGAGAAGTCTGGCTAGGGGTTGGTCAATTTTATTAATTCTTTCAAAGAAGCAGCTCTTAGTTTTGTGATCTGTTCTACCGTTTTTGCTTTTTTGTTTCTATATCATTTATATCTGCTCTAATCCTTACTGTTTCCTTCCTTCTGCTGACTAGGCTTCATTTGCTAATCATTTTCTAGCCCCTTTAGGTGTAAGGTTAGGTTGCATATTTGGGACCTTTCTCGTTTCTCGAGATAGACCTGAATTGAAATATATGTTTCCTCCCAGGATTGCTTTTGCTGCAACCCAAAGGTTTTGGACTGTCGTGTTCTCAGTTTCATTTGTTTTAATGTATGGGTTTTTTTAAATGTTTTTATTTATTTTTGAGACAGAGTGACAGAGCATGAACAGGGGAGGGGCAGAGAGAAGGAGACACAGAATCCAAAGCAGGCTCCAGGCTCGGAGCTGTCAGCACAGAGCCTGATGCGGGGCTCAAACTCATGGGACTGTGAGATCATGACCTGAGCTGAAGTTGGACACTTAACCAACTGAGCCACCCAGACGCCCCAATGTTTTTTTTTTTTTTTGTTTTGTTTTGTTTTGTTTTGTTTTGTTTACTTCTTCTTTAATGTCCTGGCTGACCCATTCATTCTTTAGTAGGATGTTCTTTAACCTCCATGTCCTTGTGGTCTTTCCAAAGTTTTTCTTGTGGTTGGCTTTAAGTTTCAAAGTGTTGTGATGAAAACGTGCATGGTCTGATCTGGATCTTTTTGTGCCTGTTGAGGGCTGATTTGTGACCCAGTATGTGATCTATACTGGAGAACATTTGTTCTCTTCATTCTGCTTTTCCTTAGATGTCAACCTCTCTTGTTCAGCCTGTCTATGATTTAGTTCTTCTTTCTTCATTTGTACAAAAGCAGAAGGGATTCCAGAGATGTTTTCTTGTGCACTTGAGAACAGTGCACAGTTCTCCCATAATTCTCTTGCATTTTTTCATTCATAAATCTAGTCAGGTTAACTTGCATCATTTTGAAGTCTGGATTCTTCGCTTCCAGATGGCTGAATATAAACTCAGTTGCAACATCATCTTCAGACACAAGGATGTCTGTTACTTGTTTTGTAACCCAATGTTTTACAACCTCAAATTTACTTTGCTCAAATCCACCTTTTTCCTAGGCATTCTGCAAATTTCATCTGCTTCAGTATCTTCTTCTGTTTGTTGCTGAACCAATTATCCTGTTTTGCACTTTTTCTGAGGAAGAATCCACGTCCATTTTGCTGTTCTCCTCAGATATAAATTCTTGATTGATGTTTTTTTCTTTTGACATCCAAATAAGTCATCTTACTGGTTCCTTACCTCTGTGGTTTATAATAAATTGGCCCCAAATTTCACTTTTCACGAGAATTACTTTTCTCTTGCTGAGTTCAAGATTTTGTCTCTGATTTTCAACTGTTTGACCACGCATTTCATCTTCATGTGTATCTCTTTATGTTCTTCCTACTTGAAGTTTGGTAAGTTTCTTGGATGTGTTAGATTAATGCCTTATGTCAAATTTGAGACGTTTTGGGCCAGCATTTATTCATATATTCTCTCTGCTCCTTTTCTTTATCATTTCTTAAACTCCTGTTATGCATATATTGACAGAATCAACATTGGCAGTTGAACGGTGCAAGACAGCAAAGGTTCACAGCAACCAAGAAAATGCTGATTTAGAAGAAGGGCCACTAAAGCTTAGATTCTCTCCACTCCCTAGATTTATTTTTGTGTGGGTTTTGGTTTGTTCAGTGACTCTTCTGTACTATTTTAAGGCATTTTAAAAAATGTTGTTTCTTTTAACTCACGTATTAGCTAGTGGCTTAACATAGAGGTCAATTCAACTTTGGGACAAAAATATACATATATATTTGTATATTTTGGGACAAAAAGCATATATTTTATGTATATATGCTTAAATATATTATATATAAATGTAATTTGTAAACGTGTATATTGTTTTCTAAGTATTTGCAGCCTGCCTCTGTGGGGAGTACCTCCATCATTTGGCTTGGGTGTTTACTACTCTGCCTTAAATTTTACTTCCTTCTTGTGCTGAGCCAACAGAACCAAAACAACATAAAACACCACCCTCCACACAAAAACTACAACAACCAAAAACAACAAACAACAAACTGCAACCAGTCAGCGGTTGAAAGGAATCTATTCAAAGCATCCCCTTACAGACAAACATCACAGATGTCTGCACTTGGCCTTAACTCTGTTTTTGTAGGTCACAGTGCCCTACATTCTTGAAAAGTGGACCTGAGCATATTCATGTCTAGCATGACTACCACTGATATCCCAAATGAGCCCCAGACTGAGACCCTTGAGAAACTTGACCAAGAATAGACAACCAGGGTCACAGCTACAACCCTCTCACATCCTTCAAACCCCTTTGAAGGCCCAGCCTGACAGAAGCTGGGGCAGACATCTCTCTAGATGTCTGGCCCCTCCCTTCCCTTGGAGAGTGAATAAACGCTGTCTGTCTTACTTGTTGTTCCACTCTTTGTGCAATTCTTTGCCACCATGGTCACAGGCCACCCTAACCTTTTGGTGGTCCTTACATATGGGGATTAGCCATCTCCTGCTGACCAGGATTCATCTCAACTGGATATCCTTGTTGGCTAATCTCAGGCGAGTCAAAATTTTCATTTTCAGGTGGGCTCTTTGAGATCCTGAGGATTGGGAATAATCACCAAGGGCTGACTAATCCCCACAGCAGGATTCAAACCCCAGTACTGGGCTTAGTCAACAATTAATAAATTGACCATTGGAGGGTTGCCTCCTCTGTGTCTCTGCACAGTTTTGGGGTGTGTGATCCCTTCCCACACACAAACCCTTAAGTTTGGGGGAAGCTCCTTTCTCTCAGGTTCGGCACTGGTCAGAGTTTCATTTTCTTCTGAAGGCTGGGGCTGAATCAAGGTGTATCCCTTCCGGTTTTCCCCTTTGTTCCCAGTCCTCAAAATCTCCCTTCTCCTTTTACCAGATTTCCAGATTGGCAATACCTTGTCCATCCCTCTCCAGGACTTCCCTCTGGAGTCCTTAAAATCTTAAACCGCCTCCTTAAAAATCTCAAACCGCAACCCCCCCCCTCCCCCCAAATATCACTTCCAATTAGAACAAGACATTTGGCCCAAATTTCTTATTTTCTACTGCAATACAGCCTGGCCACAATATAAATTAGATGACCAGGAGGTCTGGCTGGAGAACGGCTATCTTAATCACAGAAGTCTTCTCTAATTGAGTTTGTATTGTCATTGCCTGGGTAAGTGGTCCGAGGTTCCTTATGTCGAAGCTTTCTTCGAGCTTGCTTGTTATCCTGACCGTTGTGCTGCCTGTGGTATGCTCCTTCTATCTCTCCAAAAGACCCCTGTCCGTCTCCCAAGTTCTCCTGACTCGGACCTTGACCCTGCCTTGACCCTGCTGACCAATCTCTGCCTTTCCACTCACTCGCAGTCGATCCCTCACTTTGCACCTCCACAGCAACTACCCCTTCCCCAGCTTCCCCTCAAGACCCTTTGGCACCCCATCAACATTCCCCTTCAGCCCTTGCCTCCACCTCCTGATCCTTCTCCAGTCCATCCTCATTCTGGCCACTCTTTCCAACCTCCCCATGCTTCTGCCACCCAGTTCCCTCTTTGAGATGTGGCTGAGCCAGAGGGCATTGTTTGAGTCCTTGTTCCCCTCTGCTTGCCAGATCTTTCTCATATAGAATGTAAGATTGGCTCTTTCTCAACTGATCCTGCCAGGTTTACTAAAGAAGTTGAATATCTCGCCCTTTCCTATTACTTATGGTGGAGAGACCTGTATGTTATTCTCTCCACCTATATACCATGCCAGAGTAAAACAAACAAGCAAAAAAACAAGCAAACAAACAAACAAACAAAAAAAACCACCAAGATTTGGTCCAAGGCTACTGAATATGCTGATGATTTAAACCACAGACAGCCTGTACCATATGCTCCTGGAAATGCAGTGGTTCCCCTAGTTGAGACCCACTGGCATTACCAGCCCCCTTCTGGAGACAAGGTCAAGCACAACCACATCGTCACCTGCCTCAAAGAAGGCACAAAAGGGACAGCTTCTAAACGGGTCAATGATGAAAGGTCAAGGGAGATCACCCAGAGATCAGATGAAACCCTGCCCTTTTTCTTACTTGTCCATCTGAGGCTCTTTAAAAATTCACCAGGCTTGATCCCAAGTCTCACAAAGGAATTGATCCTGGCTGTGGATTTCATCTCCCAGTCAGCTCCAGACATTAGAAAGAAACTTCAAAAACTACATGAAAGCCTCAGATTCCTCAATCTAACTACTAGACCTGGCCTTGAAGCTTTTTAACAACAGAGAGAAGGGGATCACAGAGAAAAAGAGACAAAGAGATCAAAAGTGATCGCAAGTTTATTAGCTCCTGACTACTGCCCTTAATGGAACTATTCAGGAAAAGTCTTACCCAGCTTGCCTGACCCAAAGGTTCAATAAGCTCCCTCCAGGGCCTTGTTGCACCTGAGGTAAGCCTGGCCACTGGTATGAACACTCTCCCAATAAAAAACTTCCACTAAAGGGGCACCTGGGTGGCTCAGACGGTTAGGCAACAGACTTCAGCTCAGGTCATGATCTCCTGGTCTCTGAGTTCGAGCCCCACGTCAGGGTCTGTGCTGACAAGCTCAGAGCCTGTAGCCTGCTTCAGATTCTGTGTCTCCCTCTCTCTGCCCCTCCTCCACTCACACCTCTGTCTTTGTGTCTGTCTGTGTCTCTCTCAAAAGTAAATAAACGTTAAACAACAACAGCAACAACAACACCCAACTTCCACTCAAAACCCCTTGCCCTGCCTGTAAGCAGGAGAATGGGAGCCTTCTCCATTGGGAGAATGATGACCCACCTTCAAAGTAGGGGGGCGGGACCCACTTCCCTCAAACCTGTCTTTGGGGCCCAAGAGGGGGAATTAGCTGTATCCCCAGTGGTGGATCTCTTGGGACTTCTTCAGGACAGACTGATACATCCCAGGATTGGAAAAGGTTCCCGTGCATGTCCTCTCCAAGGCCAAGACCAGGGTAACTCTCTCCGTGAATTTTCAGGACCCTCTTTTCCCTCCCCCATCCCTGTTGTCGACATTGGCAGCATTTTTTCTCAACCCTTAGCTCCCCCCTTAGCTCTTCTCATGTGCCCTGACACATCAGATATTTAGCCATTCCTTTCTTGTTCTGCTACACTGTCCCATCCTCCATCCTAAAATGAGACATCATGACCAAACTAGCAATCACCTTCATCTGCAACCCATAATCCCCAATCCAATTACTGGGTCTCCTTACTGAACCACACACCCTGCTCCCACTTTACTCTCTCCAGTTATGACTTCAGTTCCCTCATTTGTATAGAACACCTCCAAGCCAAGTAAGCTTACTTGCCTCACCTCCGTCACCATATGCCTCAAGGATCCTACCTTTTCCCTTTCTAAACCCCAATATCCCCTCAAACCTGAGGACTTGTGAGGCTTACAACCCCTCATTTCCAAATTCCTTACCCCCAATCTATTGAAACCTATTAACTCTCCTTCAATATTCCAAACCTTCCAAGTCAAAAAGCCTTCCAAGTCAAAAAGTCATGTAGACTAGTTGAGGATCTGAAAGTCATCAGTGAGGTAGTCATCCCTGTCCACCCCATCATTCCCAATCCACGCACCCTTCTCTCCACCATTCCAGTCTTCGCCATGTACTTCACTGTCTTCAATCTTAAGGATGTGTGTTTCACTATTCCCATCTTCCCAGAATTCCAAGACCTTTTTGACTTACCTGAACTGACCCCGACACCCAACACCCAACACACATGATTGTTAATATGGACATTTCGTCCCACAGGGTTTTAGGGACAGCCCCACCTCTTTGGACAAGCTCTAGCATCAGATCTCTCTAACCTCTCCCTTCCAGTTGTTCCCTTACCCAATATCTGGCAACTTTCTCTGCTGTAGCCCTTCTTTGCCCACTTTTATTTCTGACACTATCATTCTTCTCACCTTCATACACAAAAAAGGTTGTGGAGTCTTCCTCCCCAAAGCCCAACTTAATCAACAATCTGTCCACATACCCAGGACTCGCTTACACTGGGACACAGGGTGACTGCCTCACAACAAAAGCAACTCACCTTTAATTTATAGTCCGCATCATCCAAGAAGGAACTTCACACCTTTAGTTACTTAAGAATGTGGATTCTGAAAGACGGTCTCATAGCCAAACCTCTCCATGAGGCCCTTCAGGGTCCTGAACATGAACCTCTAGGTTGGCACTCTCCCTCCCTCACAACCCTTCAAACCTTAAAACAAGCCCTCCTCCAGGCTCCAGCTCTGGCCCTTCCCAATCTTCAAAATAATTTTCTCCTATACACAACAGGGGAGGGATAGCTCTAAGACTACTGGGACCAAAACATGGGCCAGACTTGAAAATGCTGGGTTTTCTCTGAAAAACATTAGATAATACCACCAAGGGATGGCCCCCATGCCTCTCAGCTTTAGCAGCCATGGCCCTATTAACTCAGGAGGCTAACAAATTCATATATGGACAACATAAAGATGTCATTTCCCCCGCACCAGGTTACAGATATCCTAAACAGCAATGCCTAACACTTTCTTACAAGCTCCCAGGCTCACACAATAACAAACAGTTCTTCTGGGGAACTCTGACATCACCATTCTAATACCCTAAATCCTGTCACCCTTCTCCCTACAACAGAGCCAGTAGAACATTCATGCCTGCAGATCCAAGAATACTCCTGAGCAGTCTGAACAGATCTGACAGACCGTCCCCTTTCAGACCAAGAACATTCATGGTTTATATATGGGAGGAGTTTTATATCAAATGAAGAAAGAAAGGCAGGATATACAATTACCACAACCACACAAATCATACAGAGTTTACCCCTACCACCAGAGACATCGACAAAAAAACAAAAAACAAAAAGCAAAACAAAACAAAAAAACAGCAACAACAACAACAAAACAAAACAGAGCTCATTACTCTCACCAGAGCTCTTATCTTCAGCAAGGATAAAAGACTCAACATTTGTGCTGGCTCTAAGACGCCTTCCACATCCTGCACTCACATGCAGCCACAGGGGAAGAAAGGAGGCTCCTGACCACAAAAGACTCCCTCATCAAACATGCTTCCCTTATTTACCAACTCACTCATACCTACCCAAGTCCCCACTCGGGTGGCAGTCATACACTGTAAGGGATATCAAGAACATACTTCTCGAAGATATGAATAGATGCTTTTCCAAAGAAGACATCCAGATGGACAACAGACACATGAAAAGATGCTCAATGTCACTCAGCATCAGGGAAATACAAATCAAAACCACACTGAGATACCACCTCACACTGGCCAGAGTGGCTAAAATGAACAAATCAGGAAACAATAGATGCTGGCGACGATATGGAGAAAAAGGAAACCCTCTTGCGCTATTGGTGGGAATGCAAACTGGTGGAAAACAGTCTGGAGGTTCGTCAAAAAATTAACGATAGAACTACCCTCTGACCCAGCAATAGCACTACTAGGAATTCATCCAAAGGATACAGGAGTGCTGATTCATAGGGGCACATGTACCCCATTGTTTATAGCAGTGCTTTCAACAATAGCCAAATTATGGAAACAGCCTAAATGCCCATCAACTGATGAATGGATAAAGAAGATGTGGTTTATAAACCCAATGGAATACTACTTTCCAATGAGAAAGAATGAAATCATGCCATTTGCAGCAACGTGGATGGAAGGTATTATGCTGAGTGAAATAAGTCCATCAGAGAAGGACAGATATCATATGTGTTTGAGAAACTTAACAGAAGACTGTGGCAGGAAGGAAAGGGGAAAACATGGTTACAAACAGAGAGGGAAGGGAGGCAAACCTTTAGAGACTCTTAAATACAGAGAACAATCTGAGGGTGGATGGGGGGTGGGGGAGAGGGGAAGTGGGTGATGAGTATTGAGGAGGGTACTTATTAGGATGAGCACTCCCTTGTTTAATCTCTGAGTGGGCGGGCGAGGAGCACAAGTGGTACTTAGAATATTTTCATGAAATTTTCCAAAACAAGAAATTTTAGTGAAGAAGGAGTGGAAAATTAGGCAGTGATGAGAGCCAGAGCAAGTTAAAGACAAGTGTGTAGGAGATGGAGAGCAGGAACAAAGAGCTAAGTGCTCACTGAACCTCTTGGTGCCACTGCACTGCCAGTTCAGTGAAATTATTTACACTACCCTGCAGCCCATGGTTGCCAGTCCTCTTAGTTCCCAATGGTTCTATTACAGCCAGGGCCTTTGGAGGCACTTGTCTGGCCAGTCCTTTAAAAATTTTAGAGGGAAAAACTGAGGTGCGGAACTAACCGGAAAAACACTAACTCTTCTAACACCTCCTCAGAGCTTCCAATGGGAAAGCTGTGGCATGCTGAGCCCCAGCCAAAAACCCTTAGGAGAATGTCCTCATCCCAGGTAATCCCAGCACATGGAAGGAACCTGGGCTGCATATTAATCAGTGCTACCTCCTCTCTTGTTCCAAACCATGAAACAAGTGTCCAAATAAACAGAAGTAACACTGCAAAGCCCAGACAAGGTAATAGATGCTGAGCGAAGTGAGGACAGAGAACAACTTCCAAGGATGGGAGTCTATTTTTAATAACAGCCCATTTAAATGCCCTCCATACACAGAATTCTGTCACCAACACCAATACAACATCTGCAGTGTCTGTCTTTTTTTTTTTTTTAATTTTTTTTTTTAATTTTTTTTTTTTCAACGTTTTTAATTTATTTTTGGGACAGAGAGAGACAGAGCATGAACGGGGGAGGGGCAGAGAGAGAGGGAGACACAGAAGTGGAAACAGGCTCCAGGCTCTGAGCCATCAGCCCAGAGCCTGACGCGGGGCTCGAACTCACGGACCGCGAGATCGTGACCTGGCTGAAGTCGGACGCTTAACCGACTGCGCCACCCAGGCGCCCCAACAGTGTCTGTCTTCAGACCCACAGAAGTGTTAGTCAAGTGTGTCTGACTCAAATAGTCAAGTGTGTCTGCATTCGATACCCACCTATCTTCTGAAATGGGGCTTCCTTATTTTTACTGACAGCCCAGGAACTTCTCCAGGAACCAAATACCACTTGTCCTCCCTTACATCGTCCCCTCAAAAGGAGGGAGCGGAAATCCAGCTGAAATCCAGCTGTCTTCTTTCCTCCCCAGAAATATTTGAGTATTCTACTTTCTTTTTAACATTTGTTTTGAATACAGTTGTCCTCGTACTTCAATATACCCCTTTAAATAACCGCCTCATTCTTTTCTTCTACAACCTAATCTGCACACGGTGCTGGCTTGTGCAGGCTCTTACCCTGTACATGGAGAGCACCATGTTTCCTGGGAAAAGCTTATTAACTAAAGACTATGCCTTACACAACCCTACCCTGTAAGCTAAAGGAAGTTCCTATCACCACAAATCGGGAAAGTGCCCCCAGTCACAAGGAACTCAGGCGGGCTGGGTGAGCATGGGGGTTCCGCTACTATCCTCCACCCCTTCATGTCTTCAGCCTTCCCACGTGGTACACCCCTATTCTGCCTCCAACTGTTGGGATCTTTAAATTAAAATTCAAAACAGCAACGCCTCGAAATGGAAACAATATGCACTTACCTATATGTCTAACCCGATGGCGGATCAACCGAATGGGAACTCCTTAGTGTGTTGTTGCCTGGTGGTTGTTTTTTAAGTCTAAAAGAACCACACTTTTTAGAGCAACAGGAGAAAACCCAAGTCTCGCCACCAACACTGGGTTACGAATGTGCTGGGATCTGCAGATCTAGTACTGGAAGCCTCAGAACCACGCACGCATGCGTGATAGCTTGAATTAGGACGGAAGTACCTGAAGGCATACCAGGGAAAGCTGCGTGTTGTGCGCTTTCGTGCCAGGCCAGAAACAGAGCGTAACGAAACCCGCTACACGCCGTATACTGCTCCAGAGAGAATTTCGCAGAACTTCCCATCCTCCATCTCCCCTCTCTTTCCCCCAGAAAAACGTCTCCCGCGACATTTCAGTAGCTGAAAGTGGCAGGCTGACGTCCTTTCACACACTTACCTCCCTGGTAACTACAGGAGCTGCTTAGTTGGCCGCATTTTAATTAGTTACAGCTATGAAATAAAAACTAACGTGAGTAATGCAGCCCATGGGAAGTAGGCAGACGAAGGCTTCGCAGGGTAAGTGACAATAAAGCTAGACAGGAGCCCCAGGGAAGGCAGCCAACTGCTTCTGGGAACACAGCAGCCCACCACCTGACTAGCGGGATTAACCTGTAATCCTCAAACAGGAAGGAAGTGGAAAGTGTTTGAGATAGAAAATTTGAAGGTTTCATGACAATTCAGAAGTAGCGAAAAGTGCACGGAGAGGACTGTTGCGTGACTGGGGGAAGGTTTGGAGAATGGGAACAGCGACTTTATGGAGCGGACAAGCCCGGCTGACAAGGACTAGGGACAGCCCAAATTAGGCACCAGTGGATGCCCCCGTGCAGCCTTGGCTTCGTTGGGGGATTTGTTGACAAGACAGCTGCTCTGTCATTTTGCGCTCTAGACTGTAAGCTCTTGGAGGGAATGGGTGAGTGCCAACTACGCCGGGTTAGGCGACTGATCACAGCCCCACGCGACCTTCCAGACTTAAGCACCTGTACTAGGGTGGGGAGGCCCAAGAAGCTTCCTCTGTGTTTCCAGCTATCCGTTGCTGTCTGTGCCCTACTCATCTTCCCCGAAGCTGAAGAGCTCAGCACGCATTAAAACCGGGAGCACGGAACAAAACTTGGCCTTACCTTCCGGTTGCGTCAATTGGCCGCTGCTCGCCAACATATCCGCCCGTCTTCCTTCGCTGCTTCTCTGCGCTCTCTCAGCCTGCTCCCTTGTCAGCAGTCCGCAACCACCCCTCTAGGGTGTTTGACCTCCCAACCTCACCTCTGCCGCCTCCCCCAAGCCTTAGGTTACCCTTCCGAGTCTTGGCAGTGGGGTTTCGGAAGGGACGATTGATAATGGAGGGAATATTTGGCTCTTTCACTGACAATTTATCATTCCCAGTCATACCCATTTGGCTTCAGTGGATCGGAACCTAGGATCATTTGGAGGTTATCCTTCCCTTTATCCTGCCTTCGGCTCCCCCACGCAGGCAAAATTGACTGCAGAAAACCAACTGTGCCGGTGGCTAAAAGGTCTGCCAGCACAGCATGAACACTAGGAATCGGGGCTATGGGCTCTCTCTACGATGTCCCTGGACTGCTCTAGCTATTCCAGAAGACTGTGGAAGACTACAACTCCCATAGCATACCCAGCAATCCACTCAGCCAAAGATGCGAAATCCAGTGGCAGCTGCCTCCCTCCACCAAGCTTTTCTTGTCTCCTGGTCCATCCTCTTTGGGACTAGCCAGAGTTTGGCTAGTCCAAATCCTCCATTCACCCGCACCCCCTCCCCCATTCCATGTTACAGCTTATCTGAGGAGGCCAATGTCATTTTCCAAGAAAACACCCAGACAAGAGTAGCCATGCGGGAATTCCTCCGACATTACATTCATGTAAGAATTCTGTTTGTTGTTGTTTGAAGTTTATTTATTTAAAGAAAGAGCATGCAAGTTCGAAGGGGCATAGAGAGAGGGGGGGAAGGGGGGGGAACGGAGAGAGAGAGAGGGAATCCAAAGCATAGAACCCATCATGAGTGATCATAACCTGAGCGGAAATCAAGAGGCCAAGGTTTATTGGACTGAGCACCCAGACGCTTCTATGTAACAGAATTGTTTTTCTGGTGGGGAAGAGGGTCATATTGGCTGGGGCACCAGGTAGGGGAAAAGGGGAAGGGTTGTGAGACCAACAGATATCTGCTTTAATTTCTTAAGCTTCAAGGCATTTCACAGATTGGAGGGTCTGCCCTCACTCTTATTCCTGGACTTGGAAGATTTTAATAGGTGTTTCTTTTTCTTTGCTCAGAACAATTTTCTCCCCGTTTACCAATGACATTGTCTTTCTTCCCCTGGTAAGTGAAATAATATCTGAAGACCTCTTTCTCAGGGATTTCTGTACTAAGAAGCTTCCTTACTGTGAAATCTACCTAATCTACAACTTCGATGTGGGCCCACAGGAGACTGGAATCAAATGTCATTAGCGTGAAGATAGCTGCTTTTTGTGTCTGTTTTGAACATTTATTAAGCACCTTAGGAAAGAGGGCCTGAGGGGGAAGGTCCAACATGGAATCAGCATAAATGTCCCACAATTTTTCGTCTGGGCTCTGTTTAATATTGGGTCTTTAGTTCCTCCAAATGGAGGCACCAGTAGGTGTACTGATGTCTACCTGCAGGGTCACCTGGCACCATGCATGTCAGTCAAATGCCCATAAACAAAGGCTGCATAAAAAGGCAACCAACGGAATGGGAAAAGATATTTGCAAATGACATATCGGACAAAGGCCTACTATCCAAAATCTATAAAGAGCTCACCAAACTCCACACCTGAAAAACAAATAACCCAGTGAAGAAATGGGCAGAAAACATGAATAGACACTTCTCTAAAGAAGACATCTGGGTGGCCAACAGGCACATGGGAAGATGCTCAACGTTGCTCCTTACCAGGGAAATACAAATCAAAACCACACTCAGATATCACCTCACACCAGTTAGAGTGGCCAAAATGAACAAATCAGGAGACTATAGATGCTGGCGAGGATGTGGAGAAATGGGAACCCTCTTGCACTGTTGGTGGGAATGCAAATTGGTGCAGCCGCTCTGGAAAACAGTGTGGAGGTTCCTCAGAAAATTAAAAATAGACCTACCCTATGACCCAGCAATAGCACTGCTAGGAATTTACCCAAGGGATACAGGAGTACTGATGCATAGGGGCACTTGTACCCCAATGTTTATAGCAGCACTCTCAACAATAGCCAAATTATGGAAAGAGCCCAAATGTCCATCAACTGACGAATGGATAAAGAAATTGTGGTTTATATACACAATGGAGTACTACGTGGCAATGAGAAAGAATGAAATATGGCCCTTTGTAGCAACGTGGATGGAACTGGAGAGTGTGATGCTAAGTGAAATAAGCCATACAGAGAAAGACAGATACCATACGTTTTCACTCATGTGGATCCTGAGAAACTTAACAGAAACCCATGGGGGAGGGGAAGGGAAAAAAAAAAAAGAGGTTAGAGTGGGAGAGAGCCAAAGCATAAGGGACTCTTCAAAACTGAGAACAAACTGAGGGTTGATGGGGGGTGGGAGAGAGGGGAGGGTGGGTGATGGGTATCGAGGAGGGCACCTTTTGGGATGAGCACTGGGTGTTGTATGGAAACCAATTTGACAATACATTTCATATACTGAAAAAGAAAAAAAAAATAAGTCAGAAGCAGTTAGGACTCAGCACATAGAAGTACAGCATGTCTCTAAGTAATTCTGAAGCACTCACAAATAAGCACAGAATTGAATGGGGTAGGGCAGTTGCCTTAAGAAAGTCACAGTCAGGAGCAAAGCTCAAGGCTTGCACTGGGAATGGGCATGGCTGATTGCTAGGCAGTTTGTGGTAGAGACCTGACAGAACAGTGTGTGTGTGGAAGGGAGGAGGCTAAAGCACCAGGCATAGGGAAGCCTAGCCATCAGAGACCTGTTGGTGGTCTGGTTGTGAAGAAATACAATTTCCTCCGGAGTTTTAATATACCAGAATGGAAGAGAAACACCATAATTTAAAAGTATATTTACCAGAACTGACATATATTTTAATGATTTACAGCAGGTGGCTACTCTTAGACTTGCTCAAAAAAGTGTTCCAATAGTGAGAGAGAATGAAATTAGAAGGAAATAATTCAGTAATTCAACAACAGGGTTTCAGGCATTCTCCTGGTGAATATGATTTTTATTCACTTAGGCTGACTGAAAGCCAGGATGCTTGAAAATGATTTATTCTTCATCCGAACCCATGCTGAGGCCAGTTTTCCTTATCTTAGGTAACAGGTTGGTGTCACTGTTTCACGATGGACTTGTGGGTTGAATCTTATGAGGATGTCAGCATGAGACACTGTACAACAAAAGAAGTTAAAAAAACAAAAACAAAAACAAAAACAAAAAACAACTCCTGACTTTTACAGGCCTTTGTTAATATGGAAATTGGCATCACAAACTTAGAACTGAGAAGCCCCAGTAAGGGAATTCTAGACTTTCCAAAAGTTTCTAAAATTCAACTGGTTTTCTGCATAAGAACTTTGCAAAGGGAATTCTGGAAGTTTGTATTTGTTGAAGAGTTTCCATGTTGAATTATAGGCCCTACAGTCAAACCTACAAGGTCCTGAATAACTCAGAAGCTTGCCCCAGATCTCAAACATCAAAGCTGGCCTTCCAGGCAGGACTGAGGTACCTCTGGCAATTAATTACTGCTCAGAGCAGAGGCAGGTACCATTTCCAACCCCAGTCCAGGCTCTGCATTTGGGCTCTCTGTGACTACAGAATATTTTCTTCTGGGCCAGGTTGTAGGACCAAAGCCCAGGGACAGCTGAGTCTCAATTGTCTTCTGTGACCCAGGAGGAAACGCTTCCTCTTATCCTTCAGAGAAATACCTGACTGTGAGGTAAGTGTTATGTGATCTGGCAGTAGACAGCCAAAACTCACATGCTTATGATCTCCTAGTTCTCTTCCCTCCAGAGAAGTGTCTGGAGAGGACCCAGGGTTGGGCACTGGGAAGTGGGAGCAGGAGCATGGCTATGTTCATGATTGTGGGTTTGGGGAACAGAGTCTAACTGTGGCTTACTAGTGCCATATGTCAGTAGCCCCAATGCGGAGTGGGAAAAGGAGGTATGCATTTACTCCCGTGGGATCGCCAGCTCCTACCTGCTGACCAGTAGGCTAAGACCCCTTGTAACACTTCCTTCCCACTCTTTCGTATGCCTCTCAACAGTGAGAGACTCCTCAGGTGCTGCCCTGAGGGATGGTCAAAGACAGGAGCTTGTTCCCAACTGGCAGTACAATACCGCTATTATGGTTTCAAGCAACAGCCCATTTCCAGTTTAAACTTTCCATGCAGACCTGGGAGACTTCTTTCTGCCACCGCAATAAGCCTCCTCTCCCAGTTCCCCACCTCTAGCGAAACTCTATAGCTAGGACCCTAGGGGCACCCAGCACTACACTGGCTGGTTGGCATACCAGCTTCCCAACAATGCAGCTGATGAGGTGGGGTGGGACAAACTGCCTTCTCTTCTGTGCACGGGTTGTGTAGGAAAAAGCTGTGCTGGGAAGCTCTAAGGGAAGCTCAGCCTCACTCACGAACCACATCTCCCTCTGGGTGTTCTAGCCCAAAATCACCTTGCCTGCCCGGGTCCCACGTCTCCTTTGGAAGGTTGAGGGTCTGAAGATCAGGGTCTAAGATATGAGGTATTCTTTCACACAAATTGGGTAAAAACCTACTTGGATGCTTTCTGTCACCACAAATGTGCACATTTATTTTCACCTCAGCCCTCAAACTAATCTCTGTTGTGAGTCAGGATTAGGTTGGTCCAAAGCAGCACTCATACCATCTGAGAAGATTCAGCAAAGCATGGAAAGAGATTACTGGGTAACTTCCTTCCTTTATCCTCTCATTCCCTGGGACACCAGAGCACATGCTTACTGCCCTGTCCCTAACTCTCTTGGATGTGAAGAACTGTGGGAGTTCAGTTCCAGTGAAAGTGCATGCAGCCAGGCAGCACAGAGAAAAATTATTCCTAGTCAGGTGAGATACAGACAGAGACAACTAAGAGCAGCTGCCTCCCACTGCCTGAACCTTGGCATTTTAATAATCTATTTTCCATTTTTTCTGTGACTTCACAGAAGTCAATACTGTTTTGAGGTCTATAGAAAATGCCTTCATCTGTCCTGTTCTTTTTTAAAACTAAACTTTGGGCAGGGGGCATTTAGGTAGCAACAGAGCAAAAATTCATGGGAACAACAAACTGTCCTCCTGCCTGCTAAGTGTATATGCAGACACAAATCTTCCAAACCTGCCCTCCTTTTCTGTCTTTCTACCTCCCTTCCCCAAAAGTTCTAATGGTCCAGCAAGATGATCTGCACCTGAGGAACTATCACCAGTAAAAAGAATCCAGAGTTTGCATCAATCAGCACCTACTTTTTGGTACTGAGTGATCTCAATCTTCACAGCCAGTACCTGCTTCCTTTTTGTCTTTGTGGCCATGTGTTTTTTATTTTGTTTTGTGTTTTTGAAAAGATAGCAAAATATGCCATTTAAATTATTTCTAATTACATGGTTACATAGGGTCAACATGGTTGTGCAGCCATTTTCCAGATTTTTTTATAGTCTCTATAAACCAAGCAAAATGTGGATTTCACATAAACTATATATATGTTACATAAATATTTATTATGTATTCCTACAAATTTTTTTGTTGTGGTAAAGATAACATTTTTAAATGTACAATCCATAGGTATTAAATACTGCACTTTCATAATGGACTACTATCATCACCATTTATCCTGCAGAACTCCTTCCATCTTATAAGATAGAAATTATACCAGCTAAACAATAACTCCCCATTCCTTCCTACCCCTCCCCCCAGTAATCACTATTGTACTTTCTGTTTGTATGATTTTGATTACCTTAAGTACCCCATTATAAAAGGAATTGCACTATTTTCTTTGGCCTGGCTTATTTTCTAACATATGTAACTGTTCCTGTATCATATAATTCTTTTTTTAGCTTTGTAAGGAACCACCATACTGTTTTCCATAACAACTGCACCATTTAGATTCTTATCAGCAGTACACAAACTTTCCAGTTTCTCCACATCCATGAACACAGTTGTTATATTCTTTTTTTTTTTTTCACTTAGTAGGTATGTCATTTGCAAATAGCTTCTCTTATTCTGCAAGTTTCCTTTTCACTGTGTTTATTGTAGTTCGGGTGCACCAATTTTTTTTTAGTGTTTATTTATTTTTGAGAGAAACTGAGAGAACGTGAGAGAGGGAGGGGTAGAGAGAGAGGGACAGAGGATCCTAGGTGGGCTCTGCACTGAAAGCACAGAGCCCCATGTGGGCTCAAACTCGTGAACATGAGAGATCATGACCTGAGCCAAAGTCAGACGCTTAACACTGGAGCCACCCAGGCACTCCAGTGCACAAAGTTTTTAAGTAATATGTAGTACCATTTGTCTATTTTTGCTTTTCTTGACAGAGCCTTTGGTGTTATATGCAGAAAATCCTTGACAAACGCAATATCTTGAAGCTTTTTCTCTATGGTATTTTCCTCAGTTTTATAGTTTCTGCTCTTAGATTAAGTCTTTGATCCAGTTTGGGTTTTTGCATGTTCTGTGAAGTTAGTGTCTAGCATCTTTCTTAGCCACATTGATATCCAGTTGTCCCAACACTATTTATTGAATGGACTTTCCCCCCACTAAATGGTCTTATCTCCATTTGTGGGAGATAATTTCACTATATATGGGGGTTTATTTTGGACTTTCTCTTCTGTCCACTTGGTGGATTATCTATCTTTGCTCCAGTATCAGCCTGTTTGATTACTTCCAATATATTTCAAAATAAGGAACTGTGAGATCACCAACTTTGTTATTTTTCAAGATATGTTGGCTATTTAAGGTTAGTAGCCACTTCAATTTTGTGCCTGCCAGTGAAAAAAAAAAGAGTTTAAGGTATCTGAGTTTAAGGGTTTGTTGATATCCCTCATCCCCAACTGTACAGGTGCATTCCTCCTTTACAGGAAGAGAAAATGTAGGCTTTTGGGAGTAAGAAGCAGAATTTTAGGTTTCTAGATCCAGTCAGCACCCTCACACATTGGTGGGTGATCCCACAGAATCGGGGAAGGCAAGGCCAGGCTCCCCATTCAGGAACTGCCAAACCCCTTAGCTCAGGTCAGGAGTGTAGGATGCCTCCTTTGGCATGTGGTGCACTCCACAGTACACAGCCCTGTTTCTCTACACAAGGACTATTAAGCGAGAAAATTTTAAAACCTGGAAATTTAGGAAGCCATGACATTTCCTCTGCTCATGTAGATTCTTGCAGTCACACACAGTCTTGGAGCTTCAGTCTGATTCCCTATAATTAGTAACTTTGCTCTGCTGCTTTCCTAGTGCAGCACTATAGGCAGCTGGGGGCACTGCTGTCTCGGCACTGGCAGGGAACCATCATGCATCAGGCCTGACAAATGTTAGCCCCTTACCCCAAGTTGAGCTACATCTGAGACATCAAGGGTCTTCCAGTGTGGGTGTGGTACCTCCGACCATCTTGCTTTCACTCATCCTCTGGTCCCTCTTCCCTGCCTGTGACTTCTTTTGGGTGGCATCATCTGCATGAAAATAGAACAAATGTTTCAGTGAGCTGCATGCAGGAGGCAAACTCCTTGTTGATAGATAGATCTGTTTGTACTTTCAATAATGCAAAGATTTGAAGGTGTTTGTGTTGCCAATAATGAAAATTGAGAGGGAGTCATGCCCAATGCCTTTGACAGCACAGGTAGCACAGTGTATCCTCCCTGAACAGTGGAGAACTATCCACCTCCTAGACCCAGGCAAGCAGAGTCTACTATGACAATGTTTGAGCCCAGCCCACTAAAACCTTTGAGACCAGGTGACCTATTCATCAGGTGCCCCACCAGCTTACATGTGGGGCTTCTCCATGCTTCCTTCACTGGACAAGGGCCTCCATCCCAAGTTCCATTCACTTGGCCATAGACTGTCCTTAGACATTTAGTCAGGGTTAATCAAACAGCTGCTCTTTGCTATCTGCAGTGCAGCTTCCCATTCTTGGTGATCCCCAGGTTCCTAGGTTTTATACTTCTTGCAAGCAACTCAGCTCTAACAAATTGTTAGGAGGGTATCTGTGCAGAGACACTAAGTGAATCAACTCCCTGATGAGGCCTGTTCCACAGAGAGAGCAGTGACCACAGCTGAGTCTGTGTGACAAATGCAAGCCCCTGTCCCAAGCTGGGAACCACACGAGTGCCAAAAACCTGGGAACCTGAGTGAAGAAACTGCGTCCGACCAGGACAGTTGGATCTCTGTAGAAACCACAACGTGTCAGGCCTTAAAGTCCACGCTTTGCCTTGCTGGCAAGTCACATTACTGTGGTGATTCAGGGCAGGCTTGAACATTAATGATCCTATCCTTTGCTGTCTGCTCTCCCAAGAGAGCCTGCTTCCTTATCTATTACACGAATATAATTCAAACACCTTCTGTGTTGTTCTAAGATATTGCATGAGGTAGAATTCACCTTTGTTATAGAATTACAAACAATCTAAATGTCCAGCAATGACTTAGATGACACACTCATACAATGGAATATTTTCTAGCTTATTTTTTCCCAATGAAATGAAGATCTGTACTTTAAACTGATCCCATGAAGGTGATCCAAAGGAGTCTTGCTAGGGAAAAAAGCATAAGGGAAGAATAATTGTATTAAACGTGTTTTAAGATTTCATTAGAATAAACAAAATATTGAGGACACGCAAATAAGATCTGAAAGGTCCTACAGCAAGAATATGAGGTAATTCAATTCATGCTCAGTTTCTCAACAGGTCATCTTTCCTGAATTAGAGTGTATACACAGAGGAAAGGTGGCAGACTAGGGGGATTCTAAAGTCAACTGTCCCACAATGACATATACTATCAAAATGGCAAAAGTAGTGATAAAGAGAAAAATTTTTAAACAGCAAGAGAAAAGAGTTACATACAAAAGACACCACATAAGGCTATCAGCTTATTTTTCAGCAGAAATGTTGAAGGCCAGAAGAGAGTAACATGATATATTCAAAGTACTGAAATGCAAAAATATACACCCAAGAATACTAAACAGTTTCCCAGGAAAAAAAAGTGTTAAAAAAAAAAAATTAAAGGAGTTCATCACACTAAACCAGTTCTACAAAGCAATGTTAAGAGGGACTCTATGAGTGGAAACTAAGGCCATAAGCAGGAGTAAGAAAGGTAGGACATGCAAGAGCAACAAAATTAAGTATCTCTATAAAAACCAGTGATATTTCATTACAAATATTAAGTAAATACCCAAGAGATAAGAATATAGGAAACGAGGATCTAAAAAACTATAAGGCATATAGAATACAAATAGCAAAATGACAGAAGTAAGTCCCTCTTTATCAGTACTTAATTTAAGTGTAAGGATCAAACCCTCCACTTTTGCAAAACTCAGAGATTGGTAGAGTGGATTTTAAAAATCTGGATCCAACTATATGCTTTCTATAAGATATTAATTTTAGACAAAAAAAAGTATAGACTGGTTGAAAGTGAATAGATAGAAAATATATTCTGTGTCAATAGTAAACATGGAAGGGCAAAGATGGCTATACTAATATCAGGCAAAATAGCCTCTTTCAAAACGAGAACAAGAGACAAAGAAGGACATTATATATTAATAAAAGTTTCAATATAGCAGAAAGACATACCATTATAACTATTATGTTTCTAGTGGCATATCATCAAATATGAAACAAAAACTGATACGATGGAAGAGATAGACAATTCTACAATAAGCGTTGGATGCTTCAATACAGCACCCTAATACTTAATAGAACAACCAGACAAAAGTAAGGAAACTGAACACAGTACAATAAACCAATAGGTCCTACAGACAAATACAAAAAATTATGTTTGATAACAACAGCATACAGATTTTTCTCGCTTGCACTATGGCTGCATAGATTATAGGTTAGCCCACAAATTAAGTGTCCATTGATGTAAAAGATAAATATACAAATTATCTTCTCTAATCACAACAGGAACTTAGAAATTAGTAAGAAACAAAACCAGAAAATTTGCAAGACTGAGAATTAAACAACACATTTATAAACAACCAGTGAATCAAAGAAGAAATTATGATGAAAATTAGAAAACACCTAGGGCTGAATGAAAATACCAAAATTTATTGAACACACTTAAAGCAAATCAAAGGGCAGATTTATAGGTATAAGTTCTTACATTAAAAAAACAAAAAAGATATCAAATAAACAATGTTGCAAATTGAGAAACTTGAAAAAAAACAAACAAATCTAAAGGACAAAGGAAATGATAAAGCTTAAAACAGAGATAAATGAGATAGAGAATGCAAAGGTAGCAAAAATTGAATGAAACTAAAATTTGTTCTTTGAGAAGAACAACAGAATCTTGAGCTACATGGACTAAGAAAAAAGAAAAAATTCAAATTATTAAAATCAGAAATAAAAGTGGGGACACAACTTCTGATTCCACAGAAACTGCTGATTCTACAGAAACAAAAATGATTATAAAAGAGTGCTATGAGTAGTTACACACTCACAAATTCGATAACTTCTATGAAATTAATGGATTCCTAGAAGTATAAAACCTACCAAGATTAATTTACAAAGAAATACAGGATGTGGATAGACCTATAAATAATAATGAGATTGAAAGAGTTATTTAAAAAAAAAAAAAAAAAGAAACAAACTAACAAAAAACTCCCAACAAAGAAAAGCCTGATGTTTCATTGGTGATTTCTACCAATCATTTAAAAAAAGTAAATATCAGTTATTCTTAAACTTTTCCAAAATCCTGAGTGGGGAAGAAGGGGGAAAACACTTTCTAAGTCACTCTGTAAGGCCAGCATACATACCCCGTTACCAAAGCCAAACAAAGACACTATACAAAATAGACTAATATCCTATATAAATATTGATGCAAACTTCCTCACAAAACACTAGCGATCTAAATTGAGCAGCGTATTAAAAAGAATTTTAAACATAGAAAAGTGGGGTTTACTCCTTGCACTTCAAGATCGGTTCAACATAAGAAAATCAGTGTAACACCCTACATTAACAGAATAAAGGGGGAAAACCCACAGGATTATCTTAATTAAATAGAAAAACACTTGACAAAATGCAAAACTACCTTATGTTTAAAAAAAAAACCAACAAAAAAAATATAGGAATAGAAGAAAACTACCTCACATAATAAAAGCCAAAGATGAAGAACCCACAGCAAACATCATATTCATTGTTGAAAGACTGAAAGATTTTCCTGTAAGACAGTAAGGCAAAGATGTTAACTTTCACCACTTCAGTTCAATGTGGTACTGGAAGTTCTAACCAGAGTAATCAGTCAAGAAAGGTATAAAATCACACAGAAAAATAGAACAGATTAAAAAGCCCAGAAATAAATATGCACGACCTCACAATGACCTTTTCTGTGAGCACAAGCCTTTCCCTGCTTTACCCCCTCCCCCGCCCCAGCCCATTAGCAAGGGGCACTGTATACTCATATACCTAATGCCTGACCTACACTGTCCCACCTCACCGGTCCTCATACCCCTAACACAGGCATGCAAGTCTTACTCAAGTAAAAACCCAGTCTTTTCTAACCCACTCCCACAAAGCTAAGCTGGTGTCTAGTCTCATCTCTTCAGTATCCTTATGGTGATTGGGTTAGGCCCTCTATCTTAGTGCCGGAACTCTCTGTTTCTTTTCGTCAACAAGTAGCCAACTTGACTTCCACACTCCAAGCAAAGAAGAGACACATTGATTCCCTGGCAGGAATAATTCTTCAAAATCATCCAACTTTAGACCTGTTAACTGCTAATGGGGTGGGGTGGGGTGGGGGGAGACTTATGCTTTACCCAAAAAAAAAAAAAAAAAAAAAAAAAAAAAAAAAAAAAAAAAAAAAATATATATATATATATATATATATATACACACACACATATATGCATATATATGCATATATGTATATACATATACGCACATATATATGTAAATGAGTTCGTGTGTGTGTGTGTGTGTGTGTGTGTGTGTGTGTGTATAAATGAGTCAGGTCAGGTGTTAGACAGTCTTGATAAAATCATCAACACAGCTAAAGACAATGATGAAAGATATAAAAACTGGGGAGCTGATTGTTTTTCCTGGAAACTAGATATCTGGTCTTGGGTCTCATGGTTCACTCATTTACTGGACCTTGGAAGTTATTGGACTAGCCCTTACTTCAGGGCTCTGTATTTTACAATATGTAATCTCTTCAATACAGGACTGAATCTCAACTCATGGTACCTCTCTAAGGTCTCAACAAGCTCACACTCAGGGGCAGTCCAGTATCAACCTTTCGCTCACTCTTGGTCTGTCTTTACAGCTAGGTAGGGACAGCTGTAGGCTGTCTGCTCAGCAGGAAAGAATTTGGAAGAACAAGCTTCTCCCATATTCCCAATCAAATATAATTTTAAATAAAAAGATGAGGGAATCTATTCAAACCCCACTCCCACTTCTAGCTATAGTTATGGACAAAACTCACAGATGTCTGCACTTGGCCCTAACTCTGTTTTTCTAGGTCACATTGATGTCCATTCTCATAAACTAGATGCCACCTGCAAAACATATTCTTGTCTAGCATGATCACAACCCACATCCCAGTTGAGGCCCAGACCGAGCCCCTGCAGAAACCTGCCACCTCTTGTTCTACCAGACCAAGAGTAGATCCCCCTCTCCCCTGACCATGGGCACAGCCACAATCCTCCCACATCCTTCAAATCCCTTAAAAGCCTCAGCCTGACAGAAACTTGGGGTCAACATCTCTCTTGATATCTGGCTTCTCTCCTCCCTTGGAGAGTGAACAAAGTCTGTCCTGCTTGTTGCTTTACTCTTTGTGCAATTCTTTGACATCCGTGTAACTAGCCAAAGCCAACTTAACAGCTGTAAAAGCTTACTGTCTCTTCGGTTTGTTTCTGAGTGTGTATCCAGCACTGGACATGCATGTGCTTTGTAGATCCCTGTTATTCTGGAGGTATTTTCAAGGCTGTTTGCTATTCCTCAAAGTATCTCATTCCCCATGGGTGATTCTCCCAGAGTTTCAAACTGTTTCTTGTTGATTGTTATTTTTTTGTCCCACAGAGCAATGCCATGTTGCTTTTCAGTGTTTTGAAGACAACTGTGTGTAGCCACTCTTTGGGCCTGAAAGAGTGTGGAGTCAGTGGCTCCTCTACTTCATCATTTACTTATTTGCTATTAACCTCTGCTCTCTTCCAGAGTTCTAATTAATTTGATTATCTCAGTTTGTTGGTGCTGCAGTGGTTTGTTGTTGTTGTTAATGTTATTATTTAAATTCCAGTTAGTATACAGTGTAATATTAGTTTCATGTGTACATGATGTCTTTTCCGGATCTAGAAGGGTAGCTTTGTGGATGAATGTGGACAGATTCTTAACTTCCAGCCAGGGGCAGTTATGTGAGTGCCACCGACAATGAGATACTCCCTCACATACAAGGTGCGGTTATGCACATCACCCGGAATATCCTTTTATGAATTGAAGGATTAGTATGGAAATAATGACAGAAAAGTAAACTCACACGGAGAACATGCCTATTCCCAAGAACATGCTCCAAATGCTGTTTGAGAAAACCTGAAGTGGATCTATATTTTTCAATAATTTTTTGGTTTGTTTTTCAATGTTTATTTATTTTTGAGAGAGAGAGAGAGAGAGAGAGAGCGCGCACAAGCAGGGGGCTGGGGGTGGGGGAGCAGGGAGGGAGGCAGAGAGAAAGGGAGACACAGAATCTGAAGCAGGCTCCAGGCTCTGAGCTGTCAGCACAGAACCTGAGGCGGGGCTCGAACTCACAAACCGCAAGATCATGACCTGAGCTGAAGCTGGGACTCAATTGACTGAGTCACCCAGGCACCCCTGAAGGAGATCTATTCTTTAGGCTACAACTCTGTTACCACCCATGCTTGTCTTCCTCCCTCCCCTTCCTTTCCTCTGAATTCTGGTGGGGGTGGCAAGGATTTCTGTATTGGGAGTGGAGGAAAGAGGGCTATTGGGATGGGGCTGGGGACACAGATGTAAAACACGCCCCCGGCTCCGTGTGCTCTTCCATGAAGTTCTGGGCGATGAGTAGGTTTAACACACACTTAGAAATATTGGGACGCAATCTCAATCGCTTAGAAGAAATAGGTGACTTTTCTTTAATTCCAGGTGTGTGGACCTTCAGCAAATGCAGGGGTTAAGCCAACTGGAGACTGGGTGCGAGAACCTGACAGCCGAGCCTGTGAGAAGTGAGTGCCCAGAGCCGAGGTCCCATCTCACCCACATCTGGCGACAACTGCGTATTAGTAAGACGTACTCTTGCCGCATGTGGAGGATCACGTCAAGTTATCTCATAAGTTAAAGAAAGTAAGCCTATGTCAGGAGTGACTGCTTAGTGGGTAGGTGGTTTTCTTTCGGGGTGACGAAAATGTTCTGGGATTAGATAGTGGTGATGGTTGCATAACATCAATGTAGTAAATGTCACTGAATGGCACACATTCAAATGGGAAATTTTATGTTGTCTGGATCTTACCACAAATAAATCTTTACAACCTCATTGAAGGGCGGGGGGCGGGCGGCAAGTAATTTGGAGTAACCTCAGAGACAAAGAACGGCCACTGAGGCCCTCTGGATAGAGACCTACAGCCTGTGAGTCCTAATGGGAGGAGGTGGAACTGAGAGCCAGACAGCGGGCCAGTCCTCACAGTCATCCTGTGGGGAGCTCAGCGTTGGTGGGCCTGGCATTCCCCAATGGTTTTCTGCACACACAATGATTTCAAAGTTCTAATATCAAAATGCCAACAAAGGAAAAGGAGCAAAGGAGAAACCTGCCATTAGGCTGCCTTATCCTGGCCCCAACCAACGTGCCTGTATTTGGCACGTCTACTGTCCAAAGTTTCTAAAAATGAATGACGCTGAATGGATGGTGGCCTTGAGGTAGGCAGGTATAGAAGGAACGCATCAACTCAGCCAGGACCCTACTGGGTCATCAGGGAGGACTCTGCCGGCCCTACACCTTGCTCCTCTCTGTGAGGCAAGTTTTCAGTCTGCCTTCATTTTAGAATGTCCACTTTTGCAATGATGCTTAATCATGTGACCACCCTACAAGAACGCTACCATGCCCCCTCACAGGCTGTACTTTCTGCAGGGCAGGGAACTAAAAGGCAATGTTTATTGGTCATGGATGAGAGGTGTATATATTATTTTTTATTTCTTAATTAAAAAAAATTCTATTTTAGAGAGAGAGAAAGAGAGAGAGAATAAGCGTGCACATGAGCAGGGGAGGGGGCAGAGTGAGAGAGAGAGAGAGAGAGAGAGAGAGAGAGAGAGAGAGAGAGAGAATCCTAAGCAGGCTCCACATTTCGCACAGGGCTTGATCCTGTGACCCTGGGATCATGACTTGAGCCAAGATCAAGAGTGGGACGCTCAACCCCAACTGAGCTACCCAGGAGTCCCAGGGATGTGCATATATTTCTAACCTGAGTTAATCACTCAGGTTTGATTAAGACATTTGGCTTCACCCACTAATGGTAGGAAAGCCAACTTAATATGGATCAAATAGAGTGCCACGCTAGGTCCCATTAGAAGAAATTGGAACTGGGGCACCTGGGTGGCTCAGTCGGTTAGGCAACGGACTTTGGCTCAGGTCATAATCTCACAGTTTGTGGGTTCGAGCCCTGCATCTGGCTCTGTGCTGATAGCTTAGAGCCTGGAGCCTACTTAGGATTCTGTGTCTCCCTCTCTTTATGCCCCTCCCCAACTTGTGCTCTCTCTCTCTAAAATAAATAAACATTAAGAATAAATAAATAAATAAATAAATAAATAAATAAATAAATAAATAAATAAAATAAGAAATAGGAACTTGGTTCTTGAGTCAAGATGGAAGGCACCTTAACTAGACAACCAACCAGAAGAGTCTACAAAAATTAACAGGAAGAAAAGATGATCTCCAAAGGAGGAAAAGCAGACTTTGCCAATGCCTTTGTCAAAATGAACAGTGTTAATGTAAGGAGTATTTAAATGTGTATGGCTGTGAGTGGGTGCTTTCCCAGACCATCTCAGCCCTCAAAAGAGAGGATTTTGACCTCCACCCCGTTCAAAGGCACTACCAGCCATCCAGGCAAGGAGACCAGCAAGCAGCAAGGGGGTGACTCCATGAGAACTGGGAAGGGTGGGGTGCAAACACACCCACCAAGTGAGCATCAGTCCGCACCTCAGCGGGGAATGCCTCTGTGCAGCCGTTCACTTGGAAGGGCAACTCTTCAAAGTGGGATCAGTGCACCAGAAGGTGCCTGCAGTGGTTACGGGCCACCAAAAAGCCCTCCAGAGAGGTTCTGCCAAATTCCTCTCTCTTCACCAGCCACACTCAAGGATGGCAGCCTCCCTCTTTCTTTTATTTTAAATCCTCCCGCAACGGGGCGCCCGAGTGGCTCAGTCCGTCGAACACCGGACTTTTGATTTCAGCCCTGGTCATGATCTCATGGATAGTGAGTTTGAGCTCCACATCGGGCTCAGCACTGATGGCTCGGAGCCTGCTTGGGATTCTCTCTCTTTTTCTCCCTCTGCCCCTCCCTTGCTCTTGCTCTCCCCCACTTCAAAATAAAGAAAGAAAGAAAGAAGCAGGTAAATAAACAAAAATTTAAAAAATTTTAAATGCTCCCCTATCAGGTGTGGCCTCAGCCACTCAGTGATGGGGTGACACTTCCTGAGAGGGCCGATGTAGCAGACAGCACTGGTTTAAGGTATAAGGCAGAAACGACATTCCTCCCAGTGTTACGGACTCACTGTATCCCCCTAAAATTTATACGCTTGTGTCCTCACCCCCAGGACCTCAGAATGTGACTATTTGGATGGAGGGTTATTGAAGAGGTAAGTAAGGTAAAATGAAGTCATCAGAGGGGACCCTGATCCAGCCTGATGCCTTATAAGAGATCACGACACAGACACGTGGAGGGAAGACCACGTGAGGATGCGGGGAGGAGGTGGCTGTCTGCAAGTCATGAAAAAAGCCTTGGGGGAAATGAGGCTGACATCTCGAGCTTGGACTTCTGGCCTCCAGAAGAGTGAGAAGACAAATTTTTTTTTTTTTTTTTGTGGATGCTACCCAGTCTCTGGTATTTTGTTACGATAGCCGGAATAAGCTACTGCATCCGACTTACGAGGGACCCCAAGTCAGCGGGGGAGCAGCTTTGCAGGAAGCAGACTTGTGCTGGCCAGAATGACGGGGCTTGGAGAGCTGGTACAAAACCTCAGAGAACAGAAGCCAGGAGACTGAGGGTCGGGTGTGGGCAGGGGACGCTGCCCACCACAGGGAAAGCTGGTACTAAGTGCACGCGATTGGATTTGCTCTCATGGGAGTGGGCTGATTTCAGCTCAAACCCCCCGTCTTCCCCAGGACTCATCCAGAAGTCACCCCCATCCTCTTTCCTCCAAGATTCTGAAGCACCACGTAACTTTTCACCAAAATTATACTTTATGTGTCACCTCTTCAGTGGTTAAGTATGGGTGTCTGTCCTTCCCTCCTACACTGTGAGGTCCTTCGGGAGCAGAACCTTTGTCCTATTTATCTTTATATAGAACAGAACCTTGACCCTCACAAAAATGTTCTCTATGTGGTTTGCGTAAACAAGTAACTCTTATCTTGATGCCCTACTGTTGTCTCAACAGAATACAATGAAAACCATTCATTATCCTGCCCCATTATCAGATCAGTAATTTTTTTTTAAGATTTTATTTCTAAGCAATCTCTACGCCCAGTGTGGGGCTCAAACTCACAACCCCGAGATCAAAAGTCCCATGCTATACTGACTGAGCCAGCCAGGCACCCCAGTAATTCATATTTTTTATAGACACACTTATATTGTTTTAAATTCATGCAGGGCACCTGGTGGCTCAGTTGGTTGAGTGTCTGACTTCGGTTCAGGTCATGATGTCACAGTTTGTGAACCCGAGCCCCACGTTGGGCTCTGTGCTGACAGCTCAGAGCCTGGACCCTGCTTCGGATTCTGTGTCTCCCTCTCTCCCTCTGCCCCTTCCCCACTTGTGCTGTTTCTCTGTCTCTCAAAAATAAATAAAACATTTAAAAAATTTATGCAAAACATTAGGTATCTTAAAATCTTTGTATTATAGGATTTTATTTTTGGTGAGCAAAAGACAGTCTTTAACCTGAGTTTTCATTTCTTTTTTTCCCAGATTTAATGTTTTAAGTACATTATTTCTTACTGATATTTCGAAAAACAAACATTCTCTGAAAAAAACTGGGAATGGCTTTTCAATGCTCCTATTCTAGAATTTCATTGAGTCCTGCCACTCTTTGAAAGTGCACACAATTCTGAAAATTGCTGGGTCTGTAGCTCAAAAGCAGAAAGCTTCTGGAACTAATTTCTTCAGGGTGGTTACACAGTCCGCTAGAAGACACAGCCATGATAAATGAAGCATATGGTCCCTCCCCCTGTTCCTCTTGACCCTTTCACTATTGATAGTGCCATTTACCACACACACACACACACACACACACACACACACACACACTGTACATTAGAGCTATTCATTAGGACTCTGTTCACCGCAGGGGCGCTAACTCTAACCACCACACAAACCCTCTGCAGGATCAGTGAAATACATACATGGCAGGAGCACAGGGGTGAAACCAGAGCTCGCACATGCAGGGTGCACCGAGCGCTCTCACAACTGCAACACAGCCTAGAAGTGGGCTTGGAAGAAAGAGTACAGCTGGTGCTGGGCACGCGACTTACCCAGAATGTATAGTAATAAAGCTGTGATTGTGTTTCTCAGAAACTGCTCGATTCCGTAGGTGTATTATTCAGCGGCCATTCCTTCTTACCCAGGGATTCTTGGTTTTAGCCATGCAGATAGTTACACAGACTTCCTACACAAAATACCACTCATGTCCCCTCAGAGCCACGTAAAGATTGGATACTCTGCTGTAAGGCTAACAGCACTCGAGTTTAAAGCCAAATGAAATAAAACCCCAGTATAGAAGGCTCTCAAAAGCAAACATTTAAATTGGTTATTTCTGCAACAGAACCCTGAATTTTGAGGTTAAGTGTTTAAATTTGAATATCACACCAATCACCAGAGATTCTCAAAGCATTAGAAAGATCTGTATTCAGTGACCCAATTGTGTAGTTTTAATTCCACTGTTCTATCAACCCTCTTTTTTTTTTAAATGTTTTATTTTTGAGAGAGTGTGCATGGGGGAGGGGCAGAGAGAGAGGGACAGAGGATCTGAAGCGAGCTCTGAGCTGACAGCAGCGAGCCTGATGTGGGGGTTGAACTCACGAACCGTGAGATCCTGACCTGAGCTAAAGGTGGACGCTCAACCGACTGAGCCACCCAGGTGCCCCTATCAGCCCTCTCAAAATAAGCTGATACCACAGGTCCTACAGTATTCTACGCTTCCATCTCCCTCCCTCCTCGTGCATATCAAGGGCGAGATGACACTATTGATTCATTTACTTAATCAGTCTAAATTCTATCCTCACTACAGTTAAACAGCTACACTGGCCACATTTGAGAACTACGGCACACAACGTGCTAATAACACTGCCACCATCCACCAGTCCTTCAGATCCTCTTGAGGAGCCAACGGACTTGATTTCTATTTTCGAGCTCGCAATAAGCCCGATTTAGAAAGGCTGGCTCCATTCCTTTCTGACAATCTTCGCAGGCAACTCCAATTTGGAGACCACGTCCTGGCAGCCCAGCTGTGTACTAGATCATTAAGGAATCTTTTCAACGAGCATTCTGGATAAAACATTTCATTCAAGCACATTACACTGGATTTCTCATTCTGTGAACATAAAGAACCGTACTGTACAGAAAACACAGCAGCCATTTTAAGAACCAAAAAAAAAAAAAAAAAAAAAGAAGCCACGATGGCATCAGAAGACATCTTCGCCCTTGAGACGCTTCTGCTGGAGGCGGCGCAGGGCTATAGGCTCTGCTCAAACGGCACCACGTCTGCAGCGGGGACGCTGAGGTGCTGGAAACTGCATCCAGTTAGCAGCCATGCTGGGTTTGGCAAAAAAACCACCAGAGGCCCAATCACGTGAACCAAGCATTCACCCACCGTCGAGAAGGCCACCTCCAAGATGTCTTCTTAGCAACCCCAAATCCAGAATTCACCCACCTCGGATTAGGGCGTCCCTCCTCGGCCCGGACGGTGGCAGAAAGTTGCCTGTGCTCACCAGCGTCCCCCACTTGCTGTTGTGGTTCGATGGCAGCTTCCTGCCAAGAGCAGCACAGTGAGACACCGAATCATCAAGCTGCCTTCCTCAAGACATCTATTATTGGGGCGCCTGGGTGGCGCAGTCGGTTAAGCGTCCGACTTCAGCCAGGTCACGATCTCGCGGTCCGTGAGTTCGAGCCCCGCGTCAGGCTCTGGGCTGATGGCTCGGAGCCTGGAGCCTGTTTCCGATTCTGTGTCTCCCTCTCTCTCTGCCCCTCCCCCATTCATGCTCTGTCTCTCTCTGTCCCAAAAATAAAAAAAAAAAAAAAAAAAAAAAAAAAAAAAAAGACATCTATTATTATGAACCCCCTCATTGTGGGTTTGCCCCGCAAGCCTGTGCCGCGGAGGCGAGGACGCAGCCTGCCGCCTTGTAATGACACTCAGCCACAGGGCTCACAAGCTCCGCTCTCCAAACTGTTGTTTTTTAGTGTTTATTTATTTTTGAGAGAGAGAGAGAGACAGAGACAGAGACAGAGAGAGAGAGAGCTGGGGAGGGGCTGAGAGAGAGGGACACAGGATCCGAAGTAGGCTCTGCACGGACAGCACACGGCCTGACACAGGGCTTGAACCCATGGACTGTGAGATGGTGACCTGAGCCGAAATCAAGAGACAGACGCTTGGGGCACCTGGGTGGCTCAGTCAGTTAAGCGTCTGACATTGCCTCAGGTCATGGTCTCACCGTCCTTGAGTTCGAGCCCCGTGTCAGACTGTGCTGACAGCTTGGACCGGCTTCAGATTCTGTCTGTCTCTCTCTCTCTCTCCCCTCCCCCGCTTGCACTCTGTCTCTCAAAAATGAATAAACACTAAAAAAAAAAAAGGCGCTCAACCGACTAAGGCAACTAGGCACCCCCTGAATATTATGTATTGAACCTACTACTGGTTCTTTTTTAAAAAAAAATTTTTTTTAATGTTTATTTATATTTTGAGAGAGAGAGAGAGAGAGAGAGAGAGAGGCGAGATGACACTGTAATGTTTTCTTTAAGTTTCCTAGAAAGCTTAAAGTCAACTTTCAGCATTAGGACTCTTACCTTATAGAAGTGCCTGGATGGCTCAGTCAGTTAAAGCGTCTGACACTTGGTTTTGGCTCGGGTCACGATCTCACAATTTGTGAGTCTGCGCCGCGCACTGGGCTCTGTGCTGACAGCATGGAGTCTGCTTGGGATTCTCCCCCCGCCCCTCCCCTGCTCATTCACTCGCTCTCTCTCTCAAAATAAACTTAAAAAAATTCTTTTTAATAAAAAAAATAAAAAGAATTCTCACCTTATAAAAAGTGCAACAGTTTAATGCATTGCATGTTTAATTCCATTTGTTCTGGAGGAATCTAAACATATTTGAAAAACAAATACTACAAGGAACAAATATTAAAAATTTTAAAGGCCTCAGCATTTGAAGAGTGGCTATCGTGTATCATACACTGTCTTCACCCCTTTTCATTTCAGAGAACTGACCATTTTCTAGGGTTCCCCCCAAATTCTTTACGTGGTGTTAAGGTTGGGGCAAGCTAATTATGAGGAAAGACAGCCGAAGCAAGTGACGATGGGGAGTCCGGGGACTCAGGACAGGCACACGGATACGGAGTTAAATTGTCATGGATGTACCTGTTTAGTCCCCAGGTACCTTTCACACAAGTTGACACGAGAAGAGCCGGTGCACACAAACGATGCCCAAACGGCGGTACACAAGCGACACGGACATTGGGCCATCGTATTTTCAGGGCATCCTATATGTGCCTTAAGACAGCAGCCCGGGGCAGCTCTTCCTCGGTTGGGGCACAAACCTTACCTGTTTGTAGGGGTCTGTGGATGGTGAGGAACGGGACCTTCCATGAACGTACTGTGGCCTCTCGTGTTGATCCAGACCTGCGTCCAAGATGTCATCCGCTGAGTGATACCGCCCAGAACTCCTGGCTTCTAGAGCGTTTCTCTGTTCCCTCCAAGAGGCTTGATACTCAGCAAAGGTTCCAAGTCTCTGAGGCGGTTCTGGTTTTCCCATGTTCGCCGTTTTTCCGTGACTGCTGGGGTTCTCTCCAAAGGAGGTCGTGTGGGCCCTGTTCTGGAACGAAGGCTCTGCACCCTCGTACCCATGGCCCGCTGTCCGCGGCCTCTCCAGCTTCTCCTTCGGGAATCCACAGAGTGCTTGCCTCTGCCCAGGTCTCTGGTGAATGGGTCTGCTGCTTTCCTCAAAAAACTTGCACCTGTCGGCGAATGTGCCCACGGTGTCCTCGGATGCACCCGGGTGCCGGTGGGGGCGATCGGGCCCTGCGAGCCCCACCTCGTTCATTTTCTCGGGTTCGGAGTACGATTTCAGCTTCTGTTGCACCGTGAACTGTTTCCGGCCCCCAATGCGGGGAACGTGCGGCAGGCCCCCTCCAGACGGGGACGGCTTGGGCAGGCCCCCCTCCCAGAAGAGGGGAGCGGCATCCAGATGTGTGCTGTGCTCCTCAGTCCGCGGCTCTGCTGACCCCGCGGGACGATCGGCCGGGCTGGGCTCCAAGTCACGGCGCTTAAAGGACGTGGCCCTCAGGACCCGGGCTTGGGCCTCCTTCAGGTGGTCTTTATAGGTGCCCCGGAAGGAACCTTCTGGGGAGGCGCCGGGGACGCCTCCCGGCTCCACCTGCCAGCCGCCGGCCTCCCGAGCCGCCTCGTCGGCCCCAGCCAGCGCCACCGTGCTTCTGCTCTTCTGCAGGTTGGCTCGGCGCATCTGGACCTCGTTCCTCAGGGTGGTGGCGAAGCGGTCGCTTCTCCGGGTGGCTCTGCCCACCTGGCCATCGAACGGGGGCGGCCTTTCGGCACCAGCTCCCGGGCCGTCGTCGGGCGGGCGTGCCCCCTCCCGGGCCAGCGAGTGCAGCATAGGTGTCTTCTGAGGGGAGATCTTGCTGCTTTCTCCTGCGGCCCACAGGAAGCCGTCGGCGGCTTCCTTCCCCGCGGCTCCTGCCCGGTGGGCGGCTGTCTGTGGCTCCTCGCTTCCCATGGGGTGGCCCTTGGCTGCCTGGTCGCTCTCACGGGTGTGCGGGGCCTCCTCCTCGTGCTGGCGGATGTGACCCCAGGGCCCGTGGCCCATCGGGTGCTCAGTGGGGAGTTCGTGGGCTTCTGCGGCCCTGTCAGACTGCCAATATTCCTCGTGGGGCTGTCCCGCCTGGGCGCTTGCCTGCAGGCACTGTCTGCTGGTCACACAGTAGTAGCGGCTCTGCCCACCGCTGTCGCCCTTCTGCTCAGTGGCACCGGGCCACCTGAGCCGAGTGGGGCCGTTGTCCTGGACACAGTGGGCAGAAGGCTCCTGGCGGCCGCCAGGGACAGCCACACAGTGCTGCTCCCTCAGCGACGAGGCGGCCCTGGGGCCGTCGTGACAGAAGGGACTCTCGTCACTGTACTGGCGCGGGTGCTGGCAGCCAAAGGCCTGCGGGAAACGCACGTCCGTGCTGGACAGGGAGGCCTGAAGCCGGCCAGGGGCCCCCGGGAGGCCGCCCGGCCTGTGGTCAGGGGTCGGCACCCCACCGTCCAGGGGGACGTGGGGCGCAGGGCCCGAGCTCCCGACTCTCTTCCCATTGCCGGGCCGTGCCGGCCTCCACTGCTGACTGGCGGGCTCTGGTCTCCAGTCACTGCGGGGCTGGTCCTGGGGTGGGCCTGGAAAGTGCTGCACACTGGCGGTGTCTGAGAGTGGAGGGCCCTGGGCCTTCTCGTGGCTCTTGGTGGCAGCGAAGCTGTCACTGCGGAGAGGGGGAGGTGGTGGAGGAGGGGAGGAAGGTGCTTTTCTCTTATCGGGGACATACCAAACCGGTCCCAAATTTGATTTCCCAGGGGTGGCCAGCTTGGTCTCAGGACTGTCCTCTGGCCTGGGGCTTCTGCTGCCGTCACGGGGGGCCCGGGGTGGCAAGTACCCGAGCCTGTCCTCCAGGCCCTGGGGGTCACTGGCAGCCTGGCCCTGCCGGCCGCCCGGCCTGGAGGCCTCCCCCAGGCCCACGTTGTAGAGGATGTTCTCTGCAGAGGACACATCAGCCTTGGGCAAGGTGTGGTCGGGTGTGCTGGAGCTGGAGGAGAATGAGCCGTAAGCTGAGTCCCGCTTGCTCGGGCCGCCCAGGTGGTCGATGCTGTCATTGGACCTGGCGGCGGAGAGGTGTCTGGAGGGGTAGGGCTGGGAAGGGCTTGCTCAGGCCACCCAGGCTGTCGACGCTCCCCAGGAAACTAAAGTGGTCAGAGGTACGCTGCAGATTCGTGTGCTCCCACGTGCCAGACAGGTCATGGGAGGAAGAACTAGGAGGAAAGAACCAGAGAGAAGAGTTTGCTTTTGAAGCGAGCAATAGTAAAGGGGACAAATGAGGAGAGCAGGACCAAGAACACAGCTGGCCCCACACAGAAACGTCCAGATGCCGGGGCGCCCGGGTGGCTCAGTGGGTTAAGCGTTCAACTTCGGCTCGGGTCATGATCTCACGGCTCGTGAGTTTGAGCTGTGCGTCGGGCTCTGTGCTGACAGCTCAGAGCCTGGATGGAGCCTGCTTCGGATTTTATGTCTCCCTCTCTCTCTGTCCCTCCTCTGCTCGCATTCTGTCTCTCTCTGTCTCTCTCTGTCTCTCTCTCTGTCTCTGTCTCTCTCTCTCTCTCTCAAAAATAAATTAACATTAAAGACATTTTTTAAAAAAGATTATTCTGTGACCTGTGAAAATGACAGGAAATTCACATCGCAGCACTCACAGATAAGCTGTGATTGGAACACAATTATGGCCATTTGTTTACACACTGTTTGTGAATACTTCTGAGCTATAACGGCAGAGCTGGGTACCTGCAACCAACAGAGACCCATGAAGCTTAAAATATTTCCTACCTGCCCCCTCAAAGAACAAGACTGTGGACCCCGGGGTTTAGCGTATAAAAGGATTCTTCTTATGGATTACTAAAACCGAAGAAGCAATCAAATGACAGTAATTTTCTCTTCTCTTTTTAAAATTTTTTTACGTTTATTTATTTATTTTGAGAGAGAGAGAGAGAGAGAGCAGGGGAGGGGCAGAGAGAGAGGGAGAGAGGGAGAATCCCAAACAGGCTCTGAGCTGTCAGCGCACAGCCCGATGTGGGGCTCGAACTCACGAACAGTGAGACCAGGACAAGTTGGATGCTTAACCGAGTGAGCCGCCCCAGTGCCCCAAATAACGATAATTTTCAAATTAAAAGGGGAAATCCAGAGATAGCGTTACTTTTCCACACCCAAATATTAAAGTACCAAGAGCTCCTCTTAACTCTCAGTTAATGGAATATTTGATAAAGGACCCAAGCCACAGGCTTTCTTAGCAAAACAAACACTGCCGTGCTCAGGGGACTCATTAACTTGACAGAGTTCACTGGAGCTGTACCCGAATGCCAAAAATACTGGTTCTGAAGCAGGATGGGGCCTAAGACAGGGAAATACAAAATCAGGTTAGTTGCTACAAGCTGGGAGATATGTTTGTTAAGGAATCAGTTATCCTATGAGGTAGTGACCGTGTATGTAGGAGGCTACTGGCTCTCGATGGTAAAACTACTTATCCAAGCATGTTAAAAATGCTTCCGTGGGGAGCCTGGGTGACTCAGTCAGTTGAGCATCCCACTCTTGATTTTGGCTCAGATTATGATCTTACAGTTTCTGGTTTCGAGCCCCGTGTGGGGCTCTGAGCTGGCAGCGTGGAGCCTGCTTGCGATTCTCTGTCTCCCTAGCTCTCTACCTATTCCCCTACTCTCTCTCTCTCTCTCTCTCTCTCTCTCTCTCAAAAATAAACATTTAAAAAGAGAAAAACTGTTTTCATTAAAGTTCAACAAAGCTGGAACATTCAGGCTTCAAGGTAAGAAACAAAAAACAAGAAAAACTGCCACAACCCTGGCGACTTCAGGTTTGGGGAGAACCAGATTGAATGGGAAAAATGTGTGATTAAGGCAAGGACACAGGAAACCGAACTGGCGAAATCACTCTTAAAACAAACACAAGGGTTGGGATGAGCACTGGGTGTTGTATGGAAACCAATTTGACAATAAACTTCATATATTGAAAAAAAATAAATAAATAAAAATAAAATTGCAACCCACTCCCCCAAAAAAACAAAAACAAAAACAAAACACAAGGGGCGCCTGGGTGGCTCAGTGGGTTAAGCGTCCGACTCTTGATGTTGGCTCAGGTCACGGTCTCAGGGTTTGTGAGTTGGAGCCACAAGTCGGGCTCTGGGCTGACAGCACAGAGCCTCCCTGGGATTCTGTCTCTCCCTCTCTCTCTGCCCCTCCCCTGTTCTTGTGTGCTCTCTCTCTCTCTCTCTCTCTCTCTTTCTCTCTCTCAAAAAAAAAAAAAAAACAAACATTCAGAAAAGCACGTCACTGACCATTTATAAAACAAACAAATGAACAACAGAACCAACGAAAACACACAACAAGGGCTCCATCTACAAGTTCTGAGGATACGGCAGCTACCGGGGACAGTGACATTGTCCTGAAGGCAGGGGACCGTTGGCTTGTATACCCTTTCCTAAAAGGACAGAGCAGTGCCCCTCTCAGACAGAACAGGAGGCGGTTCTCCTGCACCCTCCCCTCAGTGCCCTGGAGGTGATTTCTCTGTAACATCTGAGGTCTGGGCAGCTATAAATAGTGCCCAGCACTGTTCCCACACGCATGTGGGCAGCAAACGTGATTCTGTCATCAACAAACCACCAAATGGGCTTAATGGAAATCATATTACTTTACGTCACTTTGATAATGAAAATAAAAGGCCCACTTTTCACTTAACTTTTACTACTCAGTTGAGAATCTGTGGTTTTTCAAAAATACCCTGGACTCCAAATACCATCATCTCTTGTCACTTTCAACAGGTCAGTGCACTGAGATGTATTGCCTTCACAGAAGTACTTCAGAAGTTTGTAGCAGACCGGTGTTTACTAACGATCAAAAACTGATTTTGAGATGGTTACGTTAGCTCTACACACACAGGCACAAATGCCCTTCCATAACAGATACTCACGCACGCACACTCACATACACAAACACATACATTCAAGCACACACGCGCAAGCATGCACTTACATACATGTGCACACGCCACACTTACAGATACACCTGTACATACACATACATATACACGCTCATACATGGGCTCGCACACACCCAAAGCCACCCTGCTTAAAAAATATTAAGTTTACTTATTTATTTTGGGGGAGGGGGAGAGAGGGTGAGAGGGAGACAAGAAACAATCCCAAGCAGGCTCTGCACTGTCAGCGAGAAGCCCAAAGCTGGGCTTGAAGCATGAGATCGTGACCTGAGCCGAAGTCGGACGCTTAACCCACTGAGGCAGCCAGGCGCCTCCCCCCTCTCTAAAAATTTTTTTAAGTTTATTTATTTATTTTGAGAGAGGGAGACAGAGCCATCATCCTTTTAATATGAGACTTGTGAGGACACTGGCCACTCACCCAAGGTGGCCAGGAGAGGCCTCCTCCAGCCAACACCCCTGTGGTGCGGCCACACACCTGCCTGGCACATTACCCCTTCTGACCCTGAAATGTGGACTCTAAGTAGCCCAGAACTTCCCCTTCCATCCACTGACCTACAACTCCCAGCATCTGGGTCTCCCGCTCAGTGGGAAAGCACCCCTGGGCCCCCGAGGCTGGATGGCACCCTGGCATGTGGGCTGTGAAGCCCTGATTTCCTCTATAAGGAGAGCCCTGGGGGCTGGGGAGAGGGTGTTGATGCTTAAGAGAACGGCCTGGGAGCCTCGCTGGAATACACTTGCCGAAAGAGCCTGTCTTCTTTTTCTTAAGATTTTTTAATGTTTATTTATTTTGGAGAGAGAAAGACAGAGTGTGAGGGGGGAGGGGCAGCGAGAGACGGGGGGACAGAATCTCAAGCAGGCTCCAGGCTCCGAGCTGTCAGCACAGAGCCCGACGTGGGGCTCGAGCTCACGGACTGTGAGGTTATGACCTGAGCCCAAGTCAGAGGCTCAACCAACTGAGCCACCCAGGCACCCCGCTTCTGCCTTCTAATGTGCACGTAAAAGTCTCAGAAGAAGGGTGGTTGCTGTAGGCACATGGGTGGACGGACAGCCCTCCCACTCAGCTCAGGACCACCGACCTGGCTGGCCCAAAGGGATTCAGCCCAAAAAGGTAAGTCCCCAAGCTCCTGATTTATTAAACAACATAAATGAGAAAGCACATTTGTTCATCCTTGGTGTTTTAGTTTTTTTCTTTTTTTTAATGTTAATTTTTTTTTGAGAGAGAGACACACACACAGAGAGAGAGAGAGACAGAGACACAAAGTGTGGGCAGGGGCGGGGGAAGAGAGAGAGAGAGACACAGAATCCAAAGCAGGTTCCAGGCTCTGAGCTGTCAGCATAGAGCCTGACATGGGGTTTGCGAACCACGAGATCATGACCTGAGCCGAAGTCAGATGCTTAACCAACTGGGCCACCCAGGTGCCCCTAGTTTTTATTTTCAAGGCTTGGACACCTACCTACCCACTGAAGAATTTAGACATTTCTACTGGAAATGGTGTGTCAGCAGCTTTTCCTCATCAGAAAAAAAGCCTCTGACTGTTGATTTCGGCTCAGGTCATGATTGTACCGTTTGTGAGTTAGAGACCTGCATGGGGCTCTGCGCTGACAGTGCAGAACCTGCTTGGGATTCTCTCTCTCTTCCTCTCTCTCTGCTCCTCCACCACTGGCACGATGTCTCTCTCTCTCTCTCAAAATAAATAAATTAAAAAAAAAGAGGGGTGCCTGGGTGGCTCAGTTGATTAAGCATAGGACTTTGACTCAGGTCATGATCTCGCTGTTCATGAGTTCAAGCCCCAAATCGGGCTCTATGATGACTGCTCAGAGTCTGGAGCCTCCTTCAGATTCTGTGTCTCACTCTCTCTGCCCCTCCTCTGCTTGCTCTTTGTCTCTCTGTCTCAAAGATAGATAAATATTAGAAGAGGGAAGGGAATGGGGAAGGGGGAAGGGGGAAGGGGGAAGGGGAAGGGGAAAGGGGGAAGGGGGAAGGGAAGAAAAGAAAAGAAAATCACGCTGAAGTCAAGAGAGGTGCTGTTGTGGCAGGGCTGGGAAGTCATGGACGTTGGTGGAATGTCGAACACCGTCCATCCCAGTGGGAAACAGTGCCTACCTGGGGTGGTGACGGCCGTGCCAGGAAGGACAGGAGCTGGCAGAGGGGAATGGAGATGCTGGTGTGTCGGGGTGGCTATCAGAGAACTTGCCAGGAGTGAGGCCTCCAGCTCAGCTCATTCTTCCTGAAAAAAACAAAAACAAAACAAAACAAAACAAACCGCAGACAACTCAGGAATTGCAAATAAAGGACAACCCTGTGCCAAGACGGGAGTGAGGCACGGAAATATGTTACAGCTACTCCCGCATGACTGATAGCATTGCTTCCGGAGCTTTCCACGGTATCTGGATATGAAAAATTGTTAACTTTTATTAATGCAGAACCCATCCTAAGGCAGAGTGAGAGTCATGAGCTCCAAAATGTGAACTAAGCCTTATTCTTCAATTTTTGCTCTAAACAGGTAAATAAATCTTGTCCTCGCCTCAGCCATCAGTAGGACTCTGGAAGGACTCTTCTGTCTTTCCTGTTTCAGCATAGCTAGGCACACAGCCGTCAGCCTCCTTGAGGAGGAGAGATGCACTAGAGAGAAGTGCAGGGGGTCCCAGCTCAGCCGGGTCACACACAGTTTAGACCACTTCCTTTTTTTAAAAGTTTATTTATTTATTTTGAGAGAGAGACAGAGAGCAGGGGAGGGGCAGAGAGAGAGAGAGAGAGAGAGAGAGAGAGAGAGAGAATCCTGAGCAGGTTCTGCACTGTGAGCACAAAGCCCATTGCAGGGCTCCAACTCCTGCACCGTGAAATCACGACCTCAGCCAAAATCAAGAGTCAGATGCTTAACCGACTGACCCCTAGGCGTCCCTGGATGACTTCTATTTACTCACTTCACTAAGTAAACGCAGACATCTTGACATTAACTGAGACCAGCAGAGGCGCATTCATTCCTCTGAGCCTCTCAAGTGCCTGTGAAGTCAGCTAAGGGTCCCCATCGTGTGAATTCATGATGCCCTAGAACGACGGCTCTAGTCCGTTCAGCGAGGACTTGTGAACACAGTATGCCGCGTCTTCCTGGGCTCCTGCGCCCCTGTCCACACCCTCCCATCGGTGGCTTATTCTTTTTTTGGCTACACCGCCTGGGAATGATAAGGGAGGTTCAGTCACAAATCCCTACAGCTGCCATGTAAATGTTCACAGAGCATCCAAGAGAACGGTGGTGTGTGAGGAGAGCCACGCACCTGCTTCTCCCAGTCTCCATGTCTCCACGTCTCCAATTTGGGACAGAACTCGCTCACTGTGGCCAGTCTGCAGCTCAAGAGGCTCAAACTGAGCCTCTCTAGGTGCTTGACAGAGAGCAGACATTCTTCCAGGCAGGCAAAGACATTAAAGGATATTAATGTTAAAAGCATATTAAAGAAACCCGGGGTGCTTGGGTGGCTCAGTCAGTTGAGCGTCTGATTCTTGACTTTGGCTCAGGTCGTGATCCCAGCGTCATGAGATTGAGCCCCACAATGGGCTCTGGCTGGGTGTGGAGCCTGCTTGGGACTCTCTCTCCTCCTCTGCCCTTGCCCTGCTCGTGTGTTCTAACACACACACTCTCTCTCAAAACAGTAGGAAAGAGGATTAAAGAAATCTGAAAAGTATGTATAACTTAAACCTTCTGACAACTCACGGGGCGCCTGAGTGGCCGAGTCACTTAAGTGTCTGACTCTTGATTTCGGCACAGGTCGTGACCTCGCGGTTCCTGTGTTCCAGCCACGCTGACAGTGTGGAGCCTGCTTGGGATTCTCTCTCTATCCCTCTCTCTCTCTGCGCCTCCCTCAAAAACAAATACATAAACGTTAAAAACGTTCTGACAACTCATAATTAAGGAGGAAAAGTAGATGGGTGGCAAAATGTGGAATGTATTGACTTTAGGAGTTTCCCCATGAACAAGAGCAAAAAAACGGACAACTTCATCACACCACAGAAGTAAGGAGATTGCAATCCCAAAGTGTACCTCATCGAGTTTCTCCAAATCCTCGTGAGGAAGGTTCTGGCTACGTGAGTCTCGTGTTCAGGTGGCATTTTCTGTGCTATCGCATCAAGGATGTGTTTCATCTTCCTTTATACTTAATTAATGAAGGAAATAAACTAGACTGAGAGTGGAGGCAAAGGAAACAAATAAAAAAAGGAAGCCTGAAAAAGAAAATGCCTTATAATCTGTGGCAACATGTTCCAACCCAGCACATGGCAAGACTGGGGTATGTGCTGGCTGACTTGGGGGGAGGGGAGGCAGCAGGGCTCCAAGAGTGCACGCACTCCCTCCTTTTTAAAAAGACAATACAGGGGCGCCTGGGTGGCTCAGTCGGTTAAGCGGCTGACTTCGGCTCAGGTCATGATCTCACAGTCCGTGAGTTCGACCCCCGCGTCGGGCTCTGTGCTGACAGCTCAGAGCCTGGAGCCTGCTTCGGATTCTGTGTCTCCCTCCCTCTCTCTCTCTCTCTCTCTCTCTCTCTCTCTCTCTCTCTCTCTCTGCCCCTCCCCTGCTCATGTTCTGTCTCTCGCTCTCTCAAAACCAGCTAAACATTAAAAAATAAAATAAGGGGCGCCTGGGTGGCGCAGTCGGTTAAGCGTCCAACTTCAGCCAGGTCACGATCTCGCGGTCCGTGAGTTCGAGCCCCGCGTCAGGCTCCGGGCTGATGGCTCGGAGCCTGGAGCCTGTTTCCGATTCTGTGCCTCCCTCTCTCTCTGACCTTCCCCTGTTCATGCTCTGTCTCTCTCTGTCCCAAAAAAATAAATAAATAAAAAACATTGAAAAAATAAAAAGATAACACATATAGATGCATGTCTATTCCAAGAAGACATAGTTGACAACCACAGTAGAAATTAAGAGCTTTTAAAAAAAAAATCACCCAGTGAAAAGGTTGTACGTATAAGCTACACATAAGGATATTCCGGCTATTGGGGATAGTGACGTTTTCCTAAAACATAATGGACTTTTCATCAGGTCCTTTGAATTTCCTAGTGCATAATGAATGTATTTGGGAAGGTTCCAGCTACCTTCTGTTTCTCAGCCCCTCTGACTACCTAAAACGGCTGGATTCATGCCGATAAGAGAGAGGACGACGTTCTGGACCCAAAAGCGTTCATTCCATCACAATGCTGTGAGGATGCTGGTCCGGCAGGTTGTGGGGAAAGAGCTCTCTGGCGCCACCTAGTGGTCTCACACAGCCACTGTCCCTCTGGCTGCGTTTCAGACAGACCCAGATGAACAGAAGCAAGAACAGATTTAAGGTCTTCATTTTCACAAGATCGTGGGCTTTCTTCTCGCACAAGATACACACTCAGGTGGCTTTCAGCCATTCAGCCGCCAGAAATGTGGGAACCCTGAGGAGTGCACAGGCCACAGGATGTGCCAGGACAGGAGAGCACAAGTCCCCAGTTTGAGGGCCTGGGTGAAACCACTATGCCATACTTGGTTCTTAGTGGTATCCACCCTGGCCACCCGCAGAGCCATGAGCATTAGAAGTGAGTAAATGCGGGGTGCCGGGGTGGCTCGGTTGGTTAAGCATGCGACTCTTGTCTTCCGCTCAGGTCATGATATCTCACGGCTCGTGAGTTCAAGCCCCATATCGGGCTCTGTGCTGACGGTGCAGAGCCCGCTTGGGATTCTCTCTCTCTCCCTCTCTCTCTGCCCCTCCCCTGCTCCCTCTGTCTCTCTCGCAGACAAAGTAAATAAATAAACTTAAAAAAATTTTTTTAAATAATAAAATACAGAGGTGCCTGGGTGGCTCAGTCGGTTAAGCGTCTGACTTCAGTTCAAGTCATGATCTCACCGTTTGTGAGTTCAAGCCCCGCATCGGGATCCGTGCTGACAGCTCAGAGCCTGGAGCCTGCTTCAGATTCTGTGTCTCCCTCTCTCTGCCCCTCCCCTGCTCATGCTCTGTCTCTCTGTCTCAAAAATAAACATTAAATTTTTTTAAAGTAATAATAAAATACAATGAAATCTCAACAAAATTGTACCGACATTCTTCTCAAAGCTAGAACAAACAATCCTAAAATTTGTATGGAACCACAAAAGCCCCGAATAGCCAAAGTAATATTGAAAAAGAAAACCAAAACAGGAAGCATCATAATCCCAGACTTTAGCCTCTATTACAAAGCTGTAATCATCAAGACGGTATGGTATTGGCACAAAAACAGACACATAGACCAATGGAACAGAATAGAGAACCCAGAATTGGACCCACAAATGTATGGCCAGTTAATCTTTGACAAAGCAGGAAAGAGTATCCAATGGAAAAAAGACAGTCTCTTTAGCAAATGGTGCTGGGAGAACTGGACAGCAACATGCAGAAGAATGAAACTAGACCATTTCTTACACCATACACAAAGTAAACTCAACATGGATGAAAGACCTAAACATGAGACAGGAAGCCATCAAAACCCTAGAGGAGGAAGCAGGCAACTACCTCTTTGACCTCAGCCCCAGCAATTTCTTGCTCAACACATCACCAAAGACAAGGAATTATAAGCAAAAATGAACTATTGGGACCTCATCAAGATAAAAAGCTTCTGCACAGTGAAGGAAACAATCAACAAAACAAAAAGGCAACCGACGGAATGAGAGAAGATATCTGCAAAGGACATATCGGATAAAGGGCTAGTACCCAAAATCTATACAGAACTTATCAAACTCAGAACCTGAAAAACAAATAATCCTGAAGAAATGGGTGGAAGACATGAACAGACACTTCTCCAAAGAAGACCTCTAGATGGCCAACTGACACATGAAAAGATGCTCAACGTCACTCACCATCAGGGAAATACAAATCAAAGCCACACTGATATACCACCTCACACTGGTCAGGGTGGCTAAAATGAACAAATCAGGAGACTATATAGATGCCGGAGAGGATGTGGAGAAACGGGAACCCTCTTGCACTGTTGGTGGGAATGCAAACTGGTGCAGCCGCTCTGGAAAACAGTGTGGAGGCTCCTCAAAAAATTAAAAATAGAACTACTCTATGACCCATCAATAGCACTACTAGGAATTTATCCAAAGGATACAGGAGTGTTGATTCATGGGGGCACATGTACCGCAATGTTTACAGCAGCGCTTTCAACAACAGCCAAATTATGGAAAGAGCCTAAATGTCCATCAACTGACGAATGGATAAAGAAGATGTGGTTTATATATACAATGGAGTACTACTTGGCAATGAGAAAGAATGGAACCCAGTCATTTGCAGCAACGTGGAAGGAACTGGAAGGTATTATGCTGAGTGAAATAAATGAGTCAGAAAATGACCGATACCCTATGTTTTTGCTCGTATGTGGATCTTGAGAAACTTAACAGAAGAGCATGGGGGAAGAGAAGGAACAAAACAGTTACAGAGAGGGAGGGAGGCAAACCATAAGAGACTCTTAAATACAGAGAACAAACTGAGGGTTGATGGAGGCGGGGAGAGGGGAAAATGGGTGATGGGCATTGAGGAGGGCGCTTGTTGGGATGAGCACTGGGTGTTGTATGTAAGCGATGAAC
>NW_026691908.1:0-70849 GCF_028018385.1 Neofelis nebulosa
CCCCCAAAATGAGCAAAATTTTTGGAGGACAACAGTCCTTTTTACTCACCCCAAATCCTGCAAGCTGTGTGCAAATTGCTTGATGAGTGCATCACAGCTGCCTTCCATATAAAAATGGGGTAAGGTACTGATTGATGCTTCCATGCTAAGAGCTCAAATTGACAAAAACTAATCCCTATATACAATCCAAGTCTTTCCCCTGGAAGTTGCAAACCTTCAATAGATCCAAAGGTCCAAAATAGTTATATCAGATTCTGAGCATGCTATTGTCTAGAAAGGAGACAAATTACTGGTTCTTCCTTCACTGCCATTTACCAGAATTCTTTTTCTGTAATGTTTTGCTTTGGTACTCTCTAACTTTTGTATAACAACTACAAATTTTTGCTTTGTATGTATAGCAACTATAAAGTTTAAATAAAATATATTTTATCTATAACTATTTTAACTCAACAACTTAACACAGAATGCATATAAAGGGTCTACATTTTACACTTGTCAAAATTTACATTTTTCACATTTTGTCACAATAACAATTATCAAATAAGTAGCTATGATACTCTCATCTTTTAATATTTATACAAGAGATACAGTAATTGCAGTAATCAATAATAATAATGGTAATAACAAGCACCATTACATTAGAATATACTGAATTTAACTATATGTTTACTTTACCAAAGACTTTTATGCTATCATATATTTCCCATATAGAAAGTAGCATTTTTAAATTTTAGTATGAAGAATTCCCTTTAGCATTTCTGTTATGGTTGATGTAGTGGTAATGAACTTTATCAGCTTTTGTTTATCTGGAATCTGAAGAATAGTTTTGCTGGGTAGAGTTTTCTTGGTTGGTAGTGTTTGGTTTTCTTTCTAGAACTTTGATTATATAATCCTATTCCTTTCTGGCATGCTACGTTTCTGCAGAAAAAATATGGTGGTAGATTGATTTATTGATTGATTGATATTTTAAGAAGACATTTTTAAGTAATGTAAAAGAAAAATGATCTAAAAATTGTTGTTAAAAATGGACATGTAATGCATCCACATATTGGAATATTATGAAACCACTAAGAAGTTAATGCTGCATTTATAGTTCTAGCCATGGAAAGATATTTATGACATATTTGAGATTAAAAACAAAGCAGTTTAAAGTAACTTTTTTTATAGACATAGAAAAAGCAACTCTAAAATTATTGTGGAGCCACTAAGACACTAAATAGCCAAATCAGTCTTGCCAAAAAAAAAAAAAAAAAGAAAAAAAATCTGGAAGCCTCACCTGATTTCAAAGTACAGTACAAAGCTACAATAATTAAAATAGTATAGCATTGACATAAAGACAGACATATATTCAGTGGAAGAGAATCAAAAGCCAAGAAATAAAGCTATGCATACAGGGAACTGATCTTCAATAAGGGTGCCAAAAATACACAATAGAGAGAAGATAGTCTCCAACAAATGGTTTTGGAAAATTGGATCCTTATTTCACACCATGGAAAAAATCAACCTAAAAACTTAAAAGGAGGGTCTGAAACTATAAAATTCCTAGAATAAAATACAGGGAGAAAGCTGGTGGTGGTTTTATCAGGGTTCCCTTATATATAACAAGCTGCCATTCTCTTACTGTATGTAAGGTTCTCTTTGTATTTCACTTTAAAAAAGTTTTTTAAATCTTTATTTATTTCTAAGAGAGAGAGATAGAATGTGAATGGGGACAGGGGCAGAAAGAGAGGGAGACACAGAATTCAACGCATGTTCCAGCTCTGAGCTACCAGCACAGCCCGACACAGGGCTCAAACTCATGAACCATGGGATCATGACCTGAACCAAAATTAGACACTTAATCACCTGAGTCACTCAGGCACTCCTGTATTTCACTTTTAATAATTTAACTATAGTGTCTCTTTGGTTTCATCTCTTTTGGTACTTCCTGTGCTCCTGGTTCTGGATGGCTAGTTCTTTCTCCATGTTTGAGAGGAATTCAGCCTTTATTTCTTTGACTAAGCTTTCTCTCCCTTATTTTTCTCTTCCCTTTTTTGTTCCCCTAATATATTGACCCAGTATAGGGTGTCCCAAAAGTCCTGAAAGCAATCTTTATGTTTGAAATTATTTTTTCTTTTGCTCCTTTGATTGGATAAATTCCTCTGCCTTTCCTTCTATTAATAGATGATGCAGTCTATTAATACAGCCATTGAAACTGGTATATTGAAATTTTCAATTCAGTTAATATATTCTTCAGCTCTGTGATATCTGCTCAGTACTTTTAAATACTTTTTATCTCCTTGCCAAAATTCCACTTTGTCCAATGCATTGCTCTCCTGACATTGGTGAGCATGTCCATAATGGTTATTTTGAACTCCCTATCTGGGAAATCATGCATCTATGTTGTCTGAAAATCTGTTGTGAATATTTACCTTGTTCTCATTCTTCGAGGATGTTTCTTTATTTTACTTCACTCTCTGTGTTGGCTTCACATTAGATAAAAAAGCCAGCCTGAAAGATTTGACAGGGTGGTGTCATTGTGAGAGATGAAATATCAATCAGCTCTGCCTGAGCTCCTGGTTGGATTTTCAATCCTAGTCATTGGTCAAAGTGCCTTCTTTATTTTTACTGACTGTCAGTAGGTGAAGGTGTGCCAAGACTTACCAGTGTCCTATCTGGGAAGAATCACGTTCAGCACCTAGATACATGCTGATAAAAAACTGAACTGTGAGGTAGCCAATGGAAAAGTATGTAGTTATGCCCTTTTCAGAGTTTTACCTGCTCCCTCTGTACTAAGCCTGTGTGGAGGTGTGCTGCTACATCTATTAGTAACTACTTTTTAAGTTTCAGATGCAGCAACCAGCAATTAGAACAGATACCCAATATTTGAAGAGCAGAATTCTTTTTGCCCACAGTAGTCCCCACATACTGTGTGTTCCTTTTCCAGGAACACTGTGAGCATTTGCCACATGGCTAGTGTTGGTAGATGCTTAGGTGTTACTGTGCTAATGGATTAAACTGATAAAAATTAGCCACACTTTACAGTCCAGGAATATTCCTGGAAGCATTCAGCTTTCAACACACACCAAAGTTACAAAATGGTTACATCAAACCGATTCTGCAACTGCATTTATTGCCTAGGTTAGGGGATGGATTTCTGGTGTTTCCTACTCCCCATATTCCTACCACTCTCCTTCTAGCATGTATATATTTATAATTATTATATCTTCCTTGTGAATTAAGATTTTGACATCATTCAGTGTCCTTTGCCACTTTTTTTGTCTTTTTATTATTTTGCCTTTTTATTTTCTTTATTCACACATATTTTTTCCATCCTTTATTTTCAATCTATGTATCCTTAAATCTAAAGTGACTTTCTTGTAGAAGAACAAACAATTGGAACCTGTGGTTTATCCATTTTTTCTAACCATGTCTTTTGATTGAGTAGTTTAATATATTTGCATTTGAAGTGATTTTAGGTGGTAATCTTTGGCATTATATCGTTTTCTTAGATCTTTTAGTCTCACATTTCAACCCTTATTGCCTTTTTTGTGTTTATTTTTTCTAGTGACACATTTAAAAAATTTTTTTCACGTTTATTTATTTTTGAGACAGAGAGAGAGACAGAGCATGAACGGGGGGAGCGGCAGAGAGAGAGGGAGACACAGAATTGGAAGCAGGCTCCAGGCTCTGAGCCATCAGCCCAGAGCCCGATGCGGGGTTCAAATTCAAGGACCACAAGATCGTGACCTGAGTTGAAGTCAGACGCTTAACCGACTGAGCCACCCAGGTGCCCCTCTAGTGACACATTTTGATGTATCACTTTTTATGCTAGTACCATTTGTTTGGATTATTGTAGTTTTGTAATATAAATTGAAATCAGTAATTGTGATGTCTCTGTAACATGCTCAATATTAGTTCTACTTCCCTTACTGCTGTGACATAGAATAGAAACTTCTGGTTAGCCTTGAAACAGTCATGTTGTCATTGAAGGAATTTTGCTTATACCTAAGGAAAAAAAAATGCTTTTTACCTGAAAACTACCTCTCCTGAGGAGATAAGGAAGTGTATACAGAAATAACAATCCTGTAAGAATTAAAGGAATGATATGACCAGATTTCTGTACACAAGCCAGAAAAAGAAGTTCATAATCTTCCTTAGACCCTTGTGGAGGCCTGAATGTCTATATACTTCTGACACCTTTTGACTCCGTTCTTCTCCTGCTTTTCCCTTTTCCTGACATAAAAGAAGCTCAAATTTCATGCCAAGTTATGATGATACTTTAGAATAATAGTGCATATCTTCTCAGTATGCTGACTTTTTTGAATCTTGTTGTTTTCTTAACCCCAACACCTTGCCTCTCATCTTATTGGCCTATTTTGTGGTTAACAGAATGAATCTGGACTTGGGTTACGCCTTCATCTTTTTCCTTCCTTGTCAAGATTGCTTTTGATATGTTTTGTCTTTTGTGGTTCCATAAAGATATTAGGATTGTTTATTTCTATATCTGTGAAAATACCATGGAATTTTTTATTGAATCTATAGTTACATTAGTGGGTTAAGTCTATAGATCAACTTGGGAAGTATGGATGTTTAGAAATATTACTTTATCTAATTCATAAAATTGTGATATTTTTTATTTACTTGTGTCTTCTAATTATCGGTGTACAGATCTTCACCTCCTTGGTTAAATTTCTTCCTCATATTTATATGTTTCAATACTACCATAAAAGGAAATTTTTTCAGAGATTTCATTATAGTGTTTAGAAAAGCAACTAATTGAAGTCTGTTGATTTTCTCTCCTGAAATTTTACTGAATTTGTTCATTTGAATAATTTTTAGTGGAGATTTAGGCTTATTTATATATAATATCTGCAAACAGAAACAATTTTAATTATTTCTTTCTGATTAAGATATATTTTTTTAATTTTAATATTTAGTTTGAGAGAGACAGAGACAGAGACACAGTGTGCCAGTGGCGGAGGGGCAGAGAGAGGGAGACATGGTATCCAAAGAAGGCTCCAGGCTCTGATCTGTCAGCACAGCCCAAGGCAGGGCTCGAACTCATGGGCTGAGAGATCATAACCTGAGCTGAAGGCTGACACTTAACTGACTGAGATACCCAGACACCCCTAATTAGGATAAATTTTATTAATTTTTCTTTTTTTATTTTAAGAAATTTTATTTCTGTTTCTAATTGCTTTGGCTAGGATTTTCAGCAATATGTTGAATTGAACCTGGTGAGAAGGGACACTTTCATTTTGTTCCTTTCCTTTAGAGAAATATATTTTTATATTTCACCTTTCAGTATGAACTTGGCTATGTGCTTGTCATATATCATCTTTATTATATCAAAATACATTCCTCTCATATGAATGTTTTAAGATAATTTGTGAAGATTTTAAAACAATGAATGTTTTATTATTTTCTCAATCTACTGAGATGATCATGTAACTTTTGAAAATAATTTTTATGTAAGCATAATTAACATAGTGTTATATTAACTTCAGGTATGTAACAATTCAACAGTTCTATACATTACTCATTGCTTGTCATGATAAGTGTGCTCTTAATTCTGCTCATTTATTGAACCCACCTCCTTCCCACATCCACTCTGACAACCACCAGTATGTTCTCTATAATTAAGAATTTGACTTTTTGTCTTTTTTTTTCTTATTCATTTACATTGTTTCTTAAATTCTACATATAGGTGTAATAATGCAGTATTTGTCTTTCTCTGACTTATTTCACAGAGAATTATACCCTCTGCATCCATCCGTGTTGTTGAAAATAGCAAGATTTTATCCTTTCATTATCTGGGAAATATTTCATTATATATTTCACACATAATGTTTCCATATATTAGCTATTGTAAATAATGCTTCAATAAACATAGGGGTGCATAAGTCTTCAAACAAGTGTTATCATATTCTTTGGGTATAGACCAATAGTGGAATTATTGGTAACATGGCAATTCATTATATTTTTAATTCTGAGGAACCTCAATACTGTCTTCTACAATGGCTGTTTCATCTTGCATTCCAACCAATATGCATGAGAGTTCCTTTTCCTCTACATCTTTGCCAACACTTGTTTCTTGTGTTTTTTGGTATTAGCAATTCTGACAGATGTGAGGTGATATCTCATTGTGATGTTGATCTATAGTTCACTGATGATCACTGATGCTAAGCATCTTTTCATATGTCCATTGCCATCTATGTGTCTTCTTTGGAAAAATGTCTATTGATATTCTTTGTCCATTTTTTAATTGGATTATTAGTCTTTTGGGTGTTGTTTATAAGTTTGTATATATTTTGGATAATAACCCCTCATCGGATATGGATTTGTAAAAGTCTTCTTCTCCCATTCAGGTAGGGTTCTTTCTGTTTTGTTAATGGTTTCAATCCCTGTCCAAAAGCTTTTTATTTTGGTGTAGTACCAGTGGCTTAATTTTGTTTTTATTGCTGTAGCCAAAGGAAACATATCTAAAAAATGTTTCTGCAGTTGATGTCAAAGTGACCAAGAGATTACTGCCTATGTTTTTTTGGTTTTTTTTTTCCCTAGGACTTTTATGGTTTTAGGCTTCACATTTAGGTCTTTCATCTGTTTTGAGTTTATTTTTGTGAATGGTGTAAGAAAGTGGTCCAGCTTTATTCTTCCACATGTTGCTGTCCAGTTTTCCCAACACCATTTGTTGAAGAGATTATCTTTTCCTATTGTACATTCTAGACTCCTTTACTATAGATTAACTGGCCATAAAAGCATTGGTTTATTTCTGGACTTTTATTCTGTTTTATTGACCTAGGTGTCTATTTTTTTGTGCCAATACCAACTTTGTTCTTCTGTTTGAAGATTGTTTTGGCTATTTAGAGTCTTTTGTGATTCCAAACAAATTTTAGGATTATTTGTTTTAGTTTTGCAGAAAATGTTATGGGTATTTTGACAAGGATTACATTATATCTGTAGATAGTTTTGGGTAGTACAGACATTTTAACAATATTGGTTTTTCTATTCTGATCCATGAGCATTTTAGGATATTACAGGATAGACCCTGTAATTTTGATATAATGCCCTTCTTCACCTCTTGTTACAGCCTTTAATTTAAAGTCTAGTTTGTCTGATATAAGTATGGCTACTCCAGCTTTCTTTTGTCTTCCAGTAGCATGATAAATAGTTCTCCATCCCCTCACTTTCAATCTGAAGGTGTCCTCAGGTCCAAAATGAGTCTCTTGTAGACAGCAGATAGATGGGGTCTTGTTTTGTTTTGTTTTGTTTTAATAAATTCTGATACCCTATATCTTTTGGTTGGAGCATTTAGTGCATTTACATTCAGTGTTATTATTGAAAAATGTTGAGTTAGTGTCATTGTGTTATCTGTAGGTTTCATGCTTGTAGTGATGTCTCTGGTCCTTTGTCGTCTTTGCAACATTTCACTCACAGAGTGTATGTTAGAATCTCTTGCAGGGCTGGTTTAATGGTGATGAATTCCTTCAGTTTTTGTTTGCCTGGGAAAACTGTTATCTCTCTTTCTATTCGGAATGACAGGCTTGCTGGATAAAGGATTCTAGGCTGCATATTTTTCCTATTCATCACTTTGAATATTTCCTGCCTCTCCTTTCTGGCCTGCCAAGTTTCAGTAGATAGGTCTGTTACTACCCTTATGTGTCTACCCTTGTATGTTAAAGCCCATTTATCCCTAGCTGCTTTCAGAATTCTCTCTTCATCTTTGTATTTTGCCAGATTCACTATGGTATGTTGTGTATAATATCAATTCAAGTTATGACTACAGGGAATTCTCTGTGCCTCCTGGATTTCAGTATCTGTTTCCTTCCCTAGACTGGGGAAGTTCTCAGCTATTATTTGTTCAAGTATACCTTCAGCCTCTTTCTCTCTTTCTGTCTTCTTCTTCTTCTGGAATTCCTATGATATGGATATTATTATGTTTCATTGAATCACTTAGTTCTCTAACTCTCCCCTCATGGTCTAGATTTTTTTATCTGTCTTTTTCCAGCTTTATCTTTTCCCATAATTTTATCTTCTATTTCTCTCTATTCTATTTATCTTCTATATTATTCTCCCTTCTCCTCTTCAGTCCTCACCGTAATCACCTCTATTTTATTTTGTACGTCATTTACAGCATTTTTAAATTCATCATGACTATTTCTTAGTTCCTTGATATCTGTGGGAATAGATTCTCTGCTGTCTTCTCTGCAAATAATTTTATGACTATTATTCTAAATTCTTCTTCAGTTATATTATTTATGTCCTTTTTGATCAATTCTTTAGCTGTCATTCCTTGCTGGAATAGCATTTGAGGAGAATTCTTCCATTTCATCATTTTGGCTAGTTTCCTGTCCCTTATGTGTTTTAAATTTTGTTATGTGTCCTGCACTGTGAGCACTACTATATTAAAGAGGGTTCATAAACTGTCCAGGGCCTGGAGCATGTTGCTTGCTCTCTGTTGTTGTGACTTGGGTGCTTTATTGCACTACTTGTAATGAGATTTTGGACCCTCCACCAGGTCTGCTTTCATTTGTTCATTGAAATAGCCCTGGAAAAGAAAACAAACATACAAACAAACAAACAAAACAACAAACAAACAAACATGCAAAAGCACCAGCTGTAATGAAAAAATGGGGTGGGGACAGTGTTTATGGAAAAGGCCTTATCCCATACAAAGAGAGAAATGACAAAGGTGGGAAAAAATAAAATAAAATTAAATTAAATTAACCAGACAGAGAAACTGTATGGATTGATCCAGAGAGAGGGGGTGGGAAATAAAGAAGGAGATATAGACTAGGTATAAAGAGAATGTCTGCATAAACAAACCAACCAGAATAACAAGACTAGAGGAGGGAAGAAATAAGAAAGAGAAAAGGAAGGAAAAAATGTGTGTATACACACACACACACACACATACACACACACACACATATGCACGTATATATATATGTGTATATATACATATATATATACATATATGTATATATATATGTACACACATAATAAGATATATGTATATATATACACACATACATATGTATATATACACATAGTAAGAATTTTACAAGAATTAAATCAGAAAATGCAAAACTGCTGGGTCCCTTGGAACTGGTGGCAGTGATGGTGGGGAGGAGGGCCTGTCTAGTTCATCAGCATCAGTCCCACTCCAGTAGATATGAGGAGGGTTGTGGTTTGGTGTAGGCGGATCCCGCCTCCCCTGTGGGCTTACTGTCCATTCCCTGAAGCCCCCACCTTGTTGGTGATGGGGAGAAAAATGGCAACACCCCAGTCTCTCCTCCACAGACTGAGTGTCCCAAACCACTCTGTTCAGGCCATCCTTACAGTGCCATGGGCATGAATGAGGCAGTTTGTCCTACTCCGCTGACTCCTGTGCCTCCCTGATGCTCAGCTGGGATTTAAACCCTGATATCTTAAAGGGTCTAGCTCCATGTGTGCCAGTTCTGGGAAGTGCTGCTCCATTCCACTCATATATGGCCTCTGGCTAGTGGGTGCAGGCAGTCTTTGTCCTTTGAACGGTTATATAACTTCTTCCTATAGCACTCCAGGGATTGCTTTCTCCCATTGCGGACTGTGCCTCTGAACTAGTTACCCAGCCCAGGGCTGGCTTCCTACTTCCCAGGTGCGTGAAAAGGCCAGCTGGTCCCAGTCTAGAGAAAGCTTCACAGTCAGAGATTGGATCTTTCTCTGTTGTGGTCCATAGTTTTTCTCTTGTCCAGATATAGTTTTACACTTCCACAGCCTCTCTTTCTCTTCCCTTTGTCTCTCTGCAGAAGGAGATCCCTCCCATCCATGCCTATGCCATCCATTTTATCTCACCCAGTTCACAGTCATGCACTATGGCCCACCAGGTTGTCCTTGTAGGCTGCTGGAAACATCTCTGTCACTCTGTAGTCCAGACTCTCAGAATTCAAAGTCCTTTGGCCTCAACACTGCTGTGTTTGAAGGGCAAGGGAACTTTGGGCCCCCTACTTCTCATGTTGGATCTCTCCCCTAAAAATATTTAAAAATAAATTAATTACTCCATCTTCACATTTGTCTAGCCTCTGCCTTCTTCTCTATGATAGAAAAGCTTATTATGTTTCTAGCTCCTGAGAATGGCCTTATGAAGAAAAGTTTATGTAATGTCCCAGGCCAGGCACTTCAGGGAGTATCTCTGGTGTGTGCTTGGTGCACTCTGCTGCTGTGTTGTGGCTGCTCTGTCTTCAGGCCAGTTCATCTGCAGAGACTCTCCTAGCCAGCTGTGGGAGCATTTGATCCTTGGCCTCAGTCTGGAGATTTTTAACTAGGTGTGCTCTGGTCTCCCTATGAAACGAGAGTTGACTCCACCTTCACCAGAACTGAGGCATTATTAAACTCCGTAGTTAGGAGATGTAGTGTGGACAGGTGTGTGTTGGTCTTCTAGGGGACATGCCTGCTGCACTGGGACTGAAGCAAGTTTTCCTGGACAGTCCTGCTAGAGGGCAGGGGAGTGGGACTTGGTGTCAGGATATCACGTAGCCAGTGTCATCATTGCTTTATTTCTGGAAGATAGCTCCATGTTTAAGCTGAGGAGCAATGTAGGGAGAAATAATGCCAGCAATCTGCTTTGTAACAATCTCAATGAACAGTACCTATGAGTGTAACACTCTAAGAAGACTGAATCCACTTTCCACTGTTTGCCCCAGGCACTCTCTGATCATTGCTTCCAGGATGTTCATACCAGAGATGTTTATCAGCCTCCAGTAAAACATCCTCTGGGCTCTATCACAACCAGACCCTGCCTGATCTTTAAAATCTAGGCTTGGGGCACCTGGGTGGCTCAGTCGGTTATGTGTCCGACTTCGGCTCAGGTCATGATCTCGCGGTCCATGGGTTCGAGCCCCGCATCGGGCTCTGTGCTGACAGCTCAGAGCCTGAAGCCTGTTTCAGATTCTGTGTCTCCCTCTCTCTGACCCTCCCCTGTTCATGCTCTGTCTCTCCCTGTCTCAAAAAATAAATAAAACATTAAAAAAATTTAAATAAATAAATAAATAAATAAATAAATAAATAAATAAATAAATAAAAAATAAAATCTAGGCTTGAAGTCTTGCTGGTTGCCAGAACCCATGAATTCAGTCCCTCTCTTTTTCCCATCCAATGCTTTGGGGAAGTGTTCTCCTTGTGCTTGCCCCTGTGTGTTCCCCTCTCACACTTTACTAGGACCACAGCTCCCTCCCCTCCATAGCACCCACAATCCATTTATCCCCATAACCATACATCCTCACTTCCTACCTTCTTTGATGTGGCTACTTCTCTCTTTAGTTGTGGAGTTTGTTCTGCCAGCCTTCAGGTCAATTTCTACCATATTTAGGATGATCTGATAATTGTCCCCTTGTCTTCATGGCATGGGACAAGCCTCAGTTTCTCCTGCTGTAGTTCCATCTTCCTCTCCTACATATATACAAAGGATTATTACTCAACCATAAAAAGAATGAGATCTTCTTTCATTCGCAACAACATGAATGGATGTAGAGAATAGGATGCTGAGTGAAATCTGTCAGTTAGAGAAGGACAAATACCATACAATTTCACTTGTGTGGAATTTAAGAAACAAATTAAAAAAAAGAGACAAACAAACAAAAAAAACCCAGACTATTAAATAGGAGAGCAAATTGATGGTTGCTAGAGGGAAGGTTAATGGGTAAATGGGTAAAATAAAGTGGATTGAGTGTGACATTAGTTGCAGGAAATGTCGCATAAGGTGAAGTAGTTTTTATCAAGTAAATTGACTTTGTATCTATAGAAATTTTATTATAAGTCTTATGTTAACCACAAAGAAAAAATATATTTTAGATATAAAAAAAGGAAACAAAGAATACCACAAATGGAATTAAATCCCAAAAGAAGACAGCAAACAAGGAAAAAGGCAAAAAGAATCTAAGACAGCAATCAAAAAAATGATAACAGGGGCGCCTGGGTGGCGCAGTCGGTTGGGTCTCCGACTTCAGCCAGGTCACGATCTCGCCGTCCGTGAGTTCGAGCCCCGCGTCAGGCTCTGGGCCGATGGCTCAGAGCCTGGAGCCTGTTTCCGATTCTGTGTCTCCCTCTCTCTCTGCCCCTCCCCCGTTCATGCTCTGTCTCTCTCTGTCCCAAAAAAAAAAAAAAAAATGATAACAGTTAAGTCCTTATCTATCAACAATTAATTTGTAATGAAATAGATTAAATTCTCCTGTGATAAAAACATAGTCACTGAATTGATGAGAAAAGAGAAACAAACAAACAAACAAACAAACAAAGATCTAACAATATGTTGCTCATCAGAGATTCATGTCCACTTTAAAGAAACACATAGCAATACACCTTGAGGAGTTAAGATGGCAGAAATAAAGGAATTGGTTCCATTCAAAATAGCACCAAAAACCATAAGATACCAAGGAATAAACTTAATCAATAAGATTAAAAAATTTGTACACTGAAAACTAGACAAACTTATGAAAGAAATAGAAGAAGACGCAAAGAAATTGAAAAACAATCATGCTCATGGATTGGGAGGACAAATGTTGTTAACATGTTAGAATGAAATCTACACATTCAATGAAGCCCCTATCAAAATGTCATTAGCAGTCTTGACAGAGGTAGAACAAACAATTCTAAAATTTATACAGAATCCCAAAAGACCCAAATAGCCAAAGAAATGTTGAAGAAGAAAAACAAAGCTGGAGGTATCACAATTCTGGGCTTCAAGCTGTACACTGAAAACTATAGAAACCTTATGAAACAAATTGAAGACACAAAGAAATGTTAAAACACTCCATGGTCATGGATTGGAATAACAAACGTTAAAATGTCTATACTACCCAAAGCAATCTACATAGTCAATGTAATCCCTAACAAAATAATACCAGCATTCTTCACAGAGCTAGAACAAACAATCCTAAAATTTGTGTGGAACCAGAAAAAAAAAACCCAAATAACCAAAGAAGTTCTGAAAAAGAAACCCAAAGCTGGAGGCATCACAATCCCAACTTCAAACTGTATTACAAAGCTGTAATTATCAAGACAGCATGGTATTGGCACAATAACAGACACATAGATCAATGGAACAGAATAGAGAACCCAGAAATGGACCCACAAACGTATGGCCAACTAATCTTTGACAAAGCAGGAAAGAGTATCCAATGGAAAAAAAGACACTCATGTTAGCAAATGGTGCTGGGAACACTGGAGAGCAACCTGCAGAAGAAAGACAGCAGGCTACTTTCTGACACCATACACAAAAATAAGTTCAAAATGGATGAAAGACCTAAATGTGAGACAAAAAACTATCAAAATCTGATAGGAGAAAACAAACAGCAGCCTCTGACCTTGGCTGAGACATCTTCTTACTAGACATGTATCTGAAGGCAAGGGAAATAAAAGCAAAAATGAACTATTGGGACTTCATCAAGATAAAAAGCTTCTGTCTGGTGAAGGAAACAACAAAATAAATGGCAACAAATGGAATGGGAGAAGATATTTGCAAACACTATATCAGATAGAAGGTTAGCAAATCTAGTGAAAAACTGACAAAAGATGTAAAGAGACACATTTCCAAAGGGGACATCCAGATGGCTAACAGACACATGAAAAGTTGCTGCATATCACTCATCATCAGGGGAATACAAATCAAAACCAAGATGAGATACCACCTCACACCAGTCAGAATGACTAAAGTTAACAACTTGGGAAATAACAGATGTTGGTGAGGATACAAACCCTTTTGCACTATTGGTGGGAATGCAAAATAGTGCAGCCACTCTGGAAAACAGTGTGGACAATCCTCAAAAAATTCAAAGTAGAATTACTCCACAACCCAGCAATTGCACTATTAGGTATTTATCCAAAGGATACAAACATCCTGATTCTAAGGGACACATGCACCCCAATGTTTAGAGCAGCACTATTGACAATAACCAAAGTATGAAAAGACTCCAGATGTCCATTGACTGATGAATGGATAAAGAATATGTGGTGTGTGTGTGTGTATGTATATATATACATCTATATATATATATACATATATATATGTGTGTGTGTATATATATATATACATATATATGTGTGTGTGTGTATATATATATATATATATATATATATATATATATATATATATATCCACATACATATACATACAATGGAATACTACTCAGTGATCAAAAATAATGAAACTTGACATTTGCAACAACATGGATGGAACTAGTGTGTATTATGTTCAGTGAAATAAGTCAGTCAGAGAAAGACAAATATTACATTTGTGGAATTTAGGAAGCACAACAGATGTACAAAAGAGAGGTCAAGGAAAAAGAAGATAAAAACAGAACAGGAGTCAAACCAGAAGAGATTCTTAAATACACAGAACAAACTAAGGGTTGTTTGAGGTGAGGTGTGTGGCAGGATGGACTAAATGGGTGATGAACATTGAGGAGAGCATTTGCTGGGATGAGCACTGGGTGTATATGTAAGTGATGAATCACTGGGTTCTACTCCTAAAACCAACACTACGTTGTATGTGGACTAACTTGAATTTAAATAAATAAATTTAAAAAATAATAAAGACACACATAGCTAGAAAGTGAAGGAATGGAAAATAATATTTCATGTAAATAGTAATCAAAAGAGAAAAGTTGTTATGCCTATATCCAGTGCATAAAATTTAAGTCTAAATCGGTAAGAAGACACAAAGAAGTTCCCCAGTAGTGATACAGTACCAATTCATCAAGAAGATAGAAGAATTGCAAATATATGTGCAATCAACATTGGGTTACCTAAATATTAGATACATATTAACAGAACTGAGGATATATAGATAGCAACACAATATGTAAAAGACTACAATATCTCACTTGCAGAATTGGACAGACCATCAGATGGAAAAGTGGTGAGGAATAGCAGATAGCAATTGCTCTTTAGACCAAGTGGACCTAAAAGGCATATGCATAAGATTGCATCTGACTGCACCATAATACACATTCTTCTCAAGTGTACACATAACATTCTCTAGCACAGTTCTTAATGCTGGCACACAAATCAAGCCTTAACCAATGTCAAAAGATTAAGATCCTGTTTTATATATTTATGACCACAAAAGTATGGACAAAAATCACTAACAAAAGGAAAACTAAGTAATACACTGATAGGTAGAAATCACAAAACACTATCCTGAACAAGCAATGAATCAAAGGAGAAATCAAAAGTAAAATCAGAAAGTATCTTCAACAAAGGGATAGTAAACAGTACTCAAAACTTCTGAGATGAAGCAAAAGCAACCTAAAGTTACACTTCAAAGAACTAGAAAAAGAACAATTAAATAATACAGATTATTGCAGAAATAAATGAGATAGAAATTATAAGACAATAGAAAGAAATCAATAAAACTCAGAGTTAGTTTCTAAACAGATAAAGAAACCCGAATGGCATTTAGCTGGAAAAAATCAAGGAGAAAAGAGAACAGATAAAATTGTGAGAGAGGAGACATTACAACAGATATATGGAAAAAGAGAATCATAAAAGCCTCCTATACATAATTATGGCAACAAATTGGATAACCAAGAGAAATGGATAAATTCCTAGAAACATACCAGCTACCAACACCTAATCATGAAAAATCCAAAATCTGAGTAATCCAATAATGACTAAGGAGGTTGAAGCTGTAATCAAACATCTCCATACACAGAAAAATCCAGGACCAGGTCACTTCACTGGTAAATGCTTCTAGACATTTAATGGAGAACTAATGTCTATCCTCAACTATTCCAAAAATTGAAGAGGGAACACTTTCAAATTCATTTAGAATGCCCTGATACCAAAGTCAGATCAGAACACTATAAGAAACAAACTACAGGCTACTATCCCTAGTGTATACTGATGCAAACTCTCTCAATAATTGTCTAGAAACCTGAATTCAACAGTACATTAAAAGGACCATACACCACAATCAATTGGGACTTATCCCTGGGTTGCAAAGACTGTTCAACATATGAAAATCAATAAATGAAGTGTACCATATTAACAGAATAAATATAGAAGTCATATAATCCTTTCAATAGATGTAGAAAGAGCATTTGGCAAGTTTTACCACCTTTTCATAATATAAGCTTTCAACACATTTGGTATAGAAGGAACATACCTCAACATAATGAATGTGATATATGACAAACCACTGCTGACCTCATACCCAATAGGTGAATGTTTTTCCTCTAAAATCAAGAATAAGAAAAGGTTGCCCACTCTCATTACTCCTGGCTAATAATACTGGGAGTCCCAGCTGGAGCAATTAGGAAAGAAAAAGAAATAAGAGACATCCAACTAAGAAAAGAAGTAAGACTGTATCTGTTCTCAAGATTACATACTTACATACAAAATCCCAAGGCTCTTTAAAAAATAGACAAATTTTGACAAAAACAAAGTAGTAATGAAAGGAATTAAAAATAAATACATGAAAAGATATTCCATCTTCATGGATATGAAAAACTAACATTGTTAAAATGTACTTACAAAGCAAATAATATACAGATTTAATGCAATAGCTATTAGATTCCAGTGTTAGTCTTCAGAAAGATTTTTTTTAATCATGAAATCTCGATGGAGTCACAAAGACTCCAAATAGCCAAAGCAATCTTGAGAAAAAATAAAGTGGGAACGATCAGACTTTCTGATTTCAAACTATATTACAAAGTTGTAGTAATCAGTACAGTATAGTACTGGCATAAAAGCAGGAACATAGATCAATGAAACTGAAGCAAGAGTCCAGAATAAAGTCATGCATGTATTGTCAACTAATTTTTGATGAGGAAGCCAAGAACACTCAATGGAGAAAATAGTTTTATCAGTAAGTATAAGTAAATATGTCTAATTTTCATGGTAATCTTTTTGAAACATGTGTATATTATTTAAAGCCTTGTAGTGGTGCCTGGGTGACTCAGTATCTGACTCTTGATTTTGGCTCAGGTCATGATCTCATGGTTCATGGGAATGAGCTCCATATTGGTCTCTGTGCTAACAGCTCAGAACCTGCTTTGATTTCCTCTTCCTCTCTCACCATCCCTTTCTCTTTATTTCTCAAAATAAACAAACATGGAAAAAAATGAAAAAAAAATAAAGCATTGTAGAACTTATAGTACACATATGGGGAATCAAATGAAGAAGTCTGTAAAAATTATTGACAGTGATATGGTCTCATTCTTTGAAAGACTGGAAACCAATCATCTATACTAATAAAATATTAACCACCACCACCCCCGCAATAAAAACATTAATAATGAGTTGAGTTAGAACTGAAAAAAATAGAGTTAGGAAAACTGAGTGTTCATGTGCAAAAGAATGCAAATGGACTCCATCACACATGACTCACAAAAAATAATTCACAATGGATAAACACTTAAATGTAAGCCTTAAATCTGTAAAGCTCCATGAAGAACAAACACACAGGAAAATACATCCTTGATATTGGTCTTGGCAACCATGTTTTGAATAACACCCAAACACAAGTAACAAAAGCAAATGAAAACTAATGAGATTGAATCCAATTAGAAAGCTTCTGCACAGCAAAAAAAATAATAATAATAATTAACAAAATAAAAAGGCAAACTGCAGAATGAGAGAAAATATTTTCAAATCACAAATATGTAAGGAGTAATATACAAAATATGTAAGAAAATAATACAAATCAATAGCAATTTAACTTTTAAATAGGCAGAGACATGAATAGACATTTTACTGGAGACAGAAGAGTGTGAACCTACATGAAAATTGGTCAACTTCACAAAGCGTAAGGCAAATTGAAATCAAGAGTTGTGAGATATTTTCTTATACTTTTTAGAATGGCCTTTATCAAAAAGAGAAGGGATAAGAAGTGTAGGATGTGGACAAATGGAACTCTTGCAACACTGTTGTTGGAGATATAAATTTATACAGCTACTATGAAGGACAAAATTTTCCTTTCAAAATTAAAAATTCAAATTCTATGATGTAGTAATCAGACTTATTGGTATATATTCAAGGAAAATTAAATCACTATCTTGAATTTATGACTATGTTCAATCTGTTCACTGTAGCATGATTCACAGTTTCTAAGACATAGAAACAATCTAAGTGTTTGTCGACAAATGAATAAAGAAAAGGGGAGATGTATATGTGTATACATACACCCACACATACACATACACACACACAGACATACACACAAATACATCCTGAAAATATCCAGCCATAAAAAAAGGACATCGTCACATTTGTGACAACAAAGAAGTTGCTTGAGGGCATTATACTAAGTGAAATAACTGAGAGCAAGACAAATACTTTATAATCACAATTATATGGTGAATGTGAAAATGCCGAACTACAGAAACAGAGTGGTGGTTACCAGGACCTGAGGGTGAAGGAAATGGAAGGTGTTGATTGAGATCCTAGTTGTAAGATGAATAAATTCTGGGGATCTAATGTATGGCATAATAACTATAGTTAACAATACTGTATTATATACTCAAAGGTTGTTGAGAATAGAAATTTTAAGTGTTCTACCAAAGAAAATTGTAATTATGTGAAATGATGAATGTATAACTAACCTTATTGTGGTAATCATTTCACGACACAATTTTTGCTTGCACATGGAGTTAGCAATGTTGTTCATTCTCACATGTGTCCCCCTTACATGCATTAGAGGAAAAGTTATTTCACCCTCAAAACTGTATTGAATTTATGGGGTGCCTGGGTGGCTCAATCCATTAAACATTCAACTCTTAATTTTGGCTCAGGTCATGATTTTCTGGTCATGAATTCGAGCTCCACATAAGCTTCATGCTGACAGGACAGAGTCTGCTTCAGATTCTCTCTTGCTCCCTCTGTCTCTCTGTCCCTTCCCACTTGTGCTTTTTCTCTCAAAATAAATAAATAAACTTAACAAATGTAATTACCTTTTCAAATTCAGTGATTCTATCATTCTATCATAGTTTTGATAGTTGTTTTGCTTTGTGTTTTACTATTGACTTGCCTTACTAGGGAAATTTAGAAAAAACAAATTATGACAAATGATGCTACCAAGTGCTCCTATTTAATGTCTAATTATAATTATTGTTAGAATATGTATGTAATGGGTTATGTCTGCTAGTCTATATAAAACTTATCTTCATAATTTCTTAGTAGTTTGACTGTAATATGTATCACATTATAGTTTAATGGTTATCCAATAATAAAACTATTTTCTCTTCTGCCTTTGTGGAGAGGATATCTTGGTTGGTTAAATTTTTAAATTTTAAATTCAAAAAACAATCCACTTTAACCTACTGCTTCTTAGGTGGAGAAGGGTCTACCTAAGGGCAGTACATTCTAGGAGACAGATGGAGTCCTAGCAGTGCAGGTAGCAGGAGAGAGAAGACCAATATATAAAATGAATTGTATTCTCTCAAAATTTGTGTATTGAAGGCCTAACTCTCAGTACCTCAGAATAAAACTTTTTGGATAATGGTCTTTAAAGAGGTAATTAAGTTAAAAATAAAAAGTAGAGTGAGCCCTAAGCCATTATGATTGTTTTATAAGACCAGGAGATATAACACAGACAACACAACATACCACATACTGGCATCTTTCCCTTTAAAAGCGGCTTTCACTCCCCCCTTTCTTACATAGAGCTCATAAGGAAAAGAAGCTATTAAAGAACTCTCTTATGCCTAAAATAACAATCCTTACAGATTGATAATGTTGCCTGACAACCCTCACTGTTTATTTAGATCTTTGACTGCTCTAAAACTCCTTTCTCTTTCAGGAGAAAAGTTGACTTAGAATGTATAATGGTATAGTGAACCTCACTTTCTTTCTGTATAGAAAGTGGTAGGGCAAATAACACAAAGACAACGTGAGATAAGGCTAACAGTGCTCTCTTTCTGTGCTTAACATGGGTCTCTTCCTAAAACCCTAGGATGCAAAAGTTAGTGACAGAGGGATGCTGCTTATTACTTCAGTAAAGTCAAAAAGGTGTGGTGTCATGGCAATCACAGCTACCTCAGCCTCCCCTAACCTAGACACACAGGTAGAGTAGCATGGAGCAGCCAAGAGGATCACAAGCCCTCCTAAACTATTGGAGCTGCCTGGGTATTTCGCCCAGATGGTTCGCCAAATGTGTTGGTGTCACCTTCTCCATGGCAGAATTTGTAGTCTATGGTCGTGACTGTCATCATCAGCACTCTGAACTCCTGAGCAGTCCAAAAGACCACAAATCCAGCTTACAAACTACATGTCTGAAAAAATTCAGGACTACAACTCAACCTAAACTGAAAGGCTCCAACCCATGGAGAGGTAGATGGTCCTTAATGCATCTTAATGCATTAAGGTTAATTTATGGAGTTTTTTTAAAAACCACTTTCATTGTCTCATTTAAAAAATATTAATATTTAATTCATAAGAAATTTATTTTCCCAAATGTTTTACTGGTTATATCTGTTAAATGATCTTTTCAACTTCTGGAGAAGATGGTGGACTAGGAGGATCCTAAGCTCAGCTTGTCCCATGGATACAACTAGATAACAATCATATAAGCATAAATAACCCATAAAATGATCAAACACTGGCAGAACAATTTCCACAACTAAACATAAAGGGCCACATTGAAGAAGGTAGGAAAGGCAGAGACCAGGAAGGCAGGTAAATAGACTTCAGGGGCTGTCCCCAGGAGGGTGTGATGCTGCAGGTGTGGAGAGGTGAAAGAAATAGACCCTTGCACCAGGAAGCACACACAGGGAAGACAAATCTTCACAATAGGCTTTGAAAACAGGGGAGTTAAATATCACAAGTTCTTACAACCAGCAGAACTTAAAATTGAATCTGTAAAAATCAGTGGGCTAGGATTGCTGGAGCGTGATAGGAAACTAAGTTTCCACCCTTAAATAGATAACACAACAAATTACCCATGGAGATATAGCAAAGAAGTAGCAGTTTGAAATTGCATGAGGCATATGGAAGGGAAATTTCTTTATTAATCTCATGGTGTGTCTTGAGGGACAGAGATAGTTGAAGAACTCCTCCAGGTTCAAAGGAATTAGGAGGCACCATTTCTCAGCCCAGCTCCCCAGTCTAAGCCCAGTGTGCAGTACCCACACTTGCTATCTAACTTATGAACACCACCTTCCTGCCCCTGCACTCTGCTGTAGACATGCCCCCTTCAGCCAGACTTCAGCTTCAGGTCTTCTCTCACAGCAGAACACCGTGAAACTTTCTAAAACTATGCAACTGGTGCATTTCTGTGGAGCTTTTCACTCAAATAGGCTCTTGCTGGGAACCCATCCAAAGTGGTGCCACAAGCCTCACAGTGTGCAAACAGCCTCTACAGGGACCAGCACCACTGTAAAATGACTCTTGTACCAGGGAGAGGGAAAGATAACTACACACAACAGTCAGACTGCAGCCCCGGAGGTGAGCTGGGGAAGACATTGGGTCTTACTGGATGGCACAAACACCAATGAGAGCTTCTCAGGGATAAACAAAGAAAAGTCCCACAGTTTGGTGCTACCATAGCTCTGGCAAACACCTGGTCTGACCCAACCCAAGCTCAAGACAGAATTAGCTCACTAACAACACAGGGAAAATCCCTGCCCATAACAGGCAGAGACAGCCATTGTAGGTGAGTGGACAGAAGGCAAGCATGGTATAGCCACAACAGTGGAACATATATTGGAGACCCTTCTGAAGTTCCAGGTCCTGTGAACAGGAACACTGCATTGCAGGGCATTATAGGACTTCTTCTTCATAGGTCACTATTTTCAAGATCAGAAGACATAGCTGATTTTCTTAACACAGAGAAACAGACACAGAGAGTGAGACAAAATGAGGATACAGAGGAATGTATCCTTGTGTAATGAAAGATTACCACAAAATCACAGGTAAAAGCTAAATGAAACATACATAAGCAATAAGCCTGAAAGACAATTTAGTAGAGGATCTCAGATGTTTTCTCAACAAGATACACAAGACAAAGAATAAGCAGAGATGACGAACTTCGTAATTAAAATTTAAATACATAAGAAGGAAGCAGAAGAATAACCAGAGATCTGGAGACCAGAGTAATGGAAAGCAATCAAGCCTAACAGGAAAGAGTAAAAGAATACAAAGCAGACAGGAAATTCATTGACACCATCAAGCCTTATAATGCCTTTACTATAGGGATCCCAGATGAAGAGAAAAGGGGAAAATTTTTCAAGAAATAGTAGCTGAAAACTTCCTTAATCTGAAGAAGGAAACAGAAATCCTGCTGTAGGAGACGTAGAGAACCCTCAATAAAATCAACCCAAGGATGTCTAACTAGGACACATAGTAATTAAAACGGCCAAAGGAAGTGATAAGGAGAGCATTTTAAAAGCAGCGAGAGAAACGAGAGCAGTTACATACAAGGAAAATTCATAGAGCTATCAGATCAAGCCCTGCATCAGGTTCTATGGCTGCTTGGGGAGCCTGCCTGGGATTCTCTCTCTCTGTCTGCACTTTCCTGCCTGTGCTCTCTCTCTCTCTTTCAAAATAAATAAATAAACATTTTAAAAATGTAATAACATTTATATCATAGGAGTCCAGAAGATGAAGAGATAATAAAAGGGGCATAGATTTTTTCAAGCAAATTACAACTGAAAACTCCCTAATCTGGGGGTTACAACACAGACAACAAAACCCAAGCAGCATAGAGAACTCTGATTAAACTCATCAAAAGCCTATCATCACCAAGACATGACATACTGAAAGTCACAAAATAGTCAGACAAGGAAAAAATTCTGAAAGAAGCATGGGAGCAGAAGTCCTTAATCTACAAGGAAAGACAGATCAGGTTCACAGCAGATCTGTACACAGGAGCAGGGTGGGCAAGAGAGGAATGGCAGGAAGTATTCACTGTGTTTAATGGGAAAAACATGCAGCCAAGAATTCTTTATCCAATAAGGTAGTCATTAAAAATAGGAAGAGAGATAGAGTTGCCCAGACAAACAAACCTAAAGGAGTCTGTGACCACTAAATCCATCCTACAAGAAATGTTAATGTGGAACTTGGCATAGAGAGAGAAAAAAGCAACAATGACTAGCCAACAAAAAGAATAACATCTTGCTGTTTGCAATGACATGGATAAAGCTACATGTATTATGCTAAGCATAATAAGTCAATCAGAGAAAGACAAATACCATGTGGTTTAACTTATATGGGAACCTTAAGAAAAAAAACAGATGAATGTATGTGAAAGGGGGGAAAAAAGGAGTGAGGGAAACAAACCACTAGAGACTCTTAAAGATGGAAAACAAACTGAGGATTGATGGAGGGAGGTGGGTGGAAGATTGGCTTGATGAGTGATGGGTATTAGGGAGGGCACTCGTTGTGATGGGCACTGAGTGTTTTATGTAAGTGATGAATCACTGAATTCTACTCCTCAGAGTAATATTGCACTGTATGTCAACTAACTAATTTTAAATGAGAAAAAAACTATAGCAAAGGGATGGAAACTTTTAAGTATGCCGTATATCTCAGTGTTTATAATAGTGTTGAAATGTAGTCAGTAGTCATAAGATACTTTCAGAACAAACAAATGGAGAACAGTAAGATAAATCCAGTATTAAAAATAAGAGCAATAGATAGAATAGATACAGGAAATATCACCAATGACTGACACAATACTTGATAGGTGAATGAAGGACTAAAAAAATATGAGGGAGGGTAAAGTAGGGACATGAGTAGCCTCTAAAATAGAACTATCATTTCTAGAACAGAAACACTATAGAAATAGGTAGTCTAAAAGTAAGACCAACATCTCTGTGGATTAGACATGGAATATAAGTGCAAAGCACTAAAAAGAAAATGCTAAAAAGTGTCTCATTACTTACTCAGGTCCTGTCTATAGGTACTGCCCTAGCAAAATGAGCTAGCTGACAGAAAGCTGGACTTGTGGTTGCTGCCTGAAATCCTTATTACCCACTTGAAGGACTTTTCTTACACCAAGTTCTTCAAGAAGCCGGACACCCTTGTGATAAAGAACTATAAAGAACTTATCAAAGTCAACACTCACAAGATACATAATCCAGTTAAGAAACGGGCAGAAGACATGAATAGACACTTTTCTAAAGAAGACATCCAGATGGCTAATGAACACATGAAAAGATGCTCAATATCACTCACCATCAGGAAAATACAAATCAAAACCACAATGAGATACCACCTCACACCTGTCATAATGGCTTGAATTAATAACACACACACACACACACACATACACACACACACACACACACACACACACACACACACACACACACACACACAATGTATTGGTTAGGATGCAGAGAAAGGGAATATTGTCTCCCTTAATCCCCTTCACCCATTCCTGACTCTCTCATTCTCTCCCCTCTGCAACCATCACATAAAAGTGAAATCATGTGATATTTGTTTTACTCTGTCTTACTTATTTCACTTAGCATAATACCCACTAGGTTCATCCATGTTATCACAAATGGCAGGATTTTACCTTTTTTATGGAAAGTAATATTCTACAACACACATATGTATCATATGTATATCAAATAAGGGGCAGTTTTCTATGTGGTAGACACCGATTTCTAAGCTACAGGCCTTGAATCTGCAGACAATATTAGACCTTTTCAATGCAGCTAGACCTCTAACTTAGTAGACAGTGATTGTACCTTGAGTAAGACGTCTCAACTGCCTTCCTGTCCATCTGCATTTCTGAATCATGCCATGGGGATTTTTCAATGTTTCATTTATTGGTACTATGTTTATAACTATTCTTTTGAGTAAGTATAGTATTTTTAATACTACATCTTTGTATAAGGACTAGCTGGACACCATTTTTCTCTATGAATTTCCCTCAGAGTTTTACATGCAGTGAAGTAGGACTACAACTTCAAATCAAAGGTAGGATATCAATCCCTATATAAATCCCTGACCATCCTGAGTCTTGAGGGGTCAGCTGAAAGAAAACACAACTTGACTATCCATTTTTCTCCTTTGACAGCTGCCCACAGTACTGTGAATAACCTTGTGGAAAACCTCAGCATTCAGGGTTTCTCTATGGGCAATGGATATAATAGGTAAAGCTGTGGCATTGGGTGTGGTAAGGTCCACAGGTAGCTGTCAATTCATGTCTCATGTCCATTTCTTAATTGGGTTATTTTTTTCTCTTGAGTTTGATAAGTTCTTAATAGATTTTAGATACTAACCTTCTATCCAATATGTCATTTGCAAATATCTTCTCCCATGCCATCAGCTGCATTTTAGTTTTCTTGATTGTTTCTTTCACTGTGCAGAAGATTTTTATCTTGATGAAATCTCTCTCATTTTTGCTTTTATTTTCCATTGCCTCAGGACATGTGTCTATATGAATTTGCATCAACAAAGTTCAGAGAATTTGCTGCCTGTTTTCTCCTCTAGGATTTTGATGGCTCCCTGTCTCACATTAAGGTCTATATCCATTCTGAACTTATTTTTGTCTCTGGTGTATGAAAGGGGTTGCTTCATTCTGTATGTCACAGTTTTTCCAACACCATTTGTTGAAGAGACTATATTCCATTGGTTATCCTTTCTTGCTTTGTTGAATATTAGTTAACCAGAGAGTTGTGGGTACATTTCTGGGTTTTCTATTCTCTTCTGTTGATGTATGTGTCTGTTTTGTGCCAGTACCATACCATCTTGATGACCACACCTTTGTAATACAGCTTGAAATATGAAACTATGGTTCTTCCAATTTGTTTTTCTATTTCAGGATTGCTTTAACTATTCAAGGTCTTTTCTGGTTCCATACACATTTTAGGATTATTTTTTCTAGGCCTGAAAAAAATGCTGGTGGCATTTTGATAGGGATTGCATTAAATGTGTAGAATGCTTCGGGTATATAGACATTTTAACAATGTTTGTTCTTTGAATCCATGAGCATGGATTATTTTTTTCATTTCTTTGTGTCCTCTTCAATCCTTTCGTTAAGTAGTGTATAGTTTTCAGAGTATAGATCTCTTACCTCTTTGGTTAGATTTATTTCTGGGTATCTTATTGGTTTTGCAGAATTGCAAATAGGATCAATTCCTTGATTTCTTTTTCTCCTGCTTCATTATTAGTGTATAAATGCAATAGATTTTACATGTGACTTTATATCTAGAAACTTTGCTGAATTCATGTACTACTGCTAGCAATTTTTTGATAGTCTTTCAGGTTTGTCTTTTTCCTGACCTTAGAGGAAAAGTTCTCCATTTTTCATCGAGGATGATATTAATTATGAATCTCTCATATATGGCCTTTATGATGTTAAAGTATGTTCCATCTATTCCTACTTTGTTGATAGTTTTGATTAAGAATGGATGTTGTGGGGGCGCCTGGGTGGCGCAGTCGGTTAAGCGTCCGACTTCAGCCAGGTCACGATCTCGCGGTCCGTGAGTTCGAGCCCCGCGTCAGGCTCTGGGCTGATGGCTCGGAGCCTGGAGCCTGTTTCCGATTCTGTGTCTCCCTCTCTCTCTGCCCCTCCCCCGTTCATGCTCTGTCTCTCTCTGTCCCAAAAATAAATCAAAAACGTTGAAAAAAAAAAAAAAAAAAAAAAAAAAAAAAAAAAAAAAGAATGGATGTTGTGTTTTGACAAATGTTTTTTCTTCATTTATTGAGAGAATGATATGGTTCTTTTTTTAATTTTTTAAATATTTATTTTATTTATTTACTTATTTACTTATTTACTTACTTATTTACTTATTTACTTATTTGTTTGTTTGTTTGTTTGTTTGTTTGTTTGTTTGTTTTGAGAGACAGACAGAGGGTGAGCAGGGGGAGGAGCAGAGAAAGAGGGAGACACAGAATTCAAAGCAGGCTCCAGGGCCCTGAGCTGTCAGCACAGAGACCAACGCAGGACTCAACCTCACCAACTGTGAGATCATGACCTGGGCAGAAGTCGGATGCTCAACTGACTGAGCCACCCAAGCACTCCAAGGATCATTTGGTTCTTATCCTTTCTTTAATAATGTGGTGTATAATGTTGATTTGTGAATATTGAACCAGCCTTCATTTTGCAGCCCAGGAATGAATCCCACTTGATCATGGTGAATAATTCTTTTAATGTACTGTTGAATTGGACAGGCTAATATCTTGTTGAGAAGTTTTGCATACATATTCATCAGGGATATTGCTCTGTAATTATTTTTAGTGAGGTCTTCATCTGCTTTTGGAATCAAGGTAGTCTTGACTTTGTAGATGAGTTTGCAAGTTTTCCTTCTCTATTTCTATTTTTTGGAATAGTTTAAAAAGAATAAGTAATAACTCTTCTTTAAAAGTCTGGTAAGGGACACCTGGATAACTCAGTTTGTTGAAAATTCAACTTCTTCTCAAGTCATGATATTATGGTTCACTGGTTCTAGCCCTATATTGGACTCCATACTGACAGTGCTGACACTAACAATGACACTGACATGGAATTCTCTGTCTCTCTCTCAGCCACTCACCAACTTGCACTCTCTCTCTCTCTCCAAAATAAATAAGTAGACTTAAAAACAAAAACCACATTGATTTAAATGTCTGGTAAAATTCCCCTGAGAAGCTATCAGGCCCAGGACTCTCATTAGGAGATTTTTGATTACTGATTCAATTTCTTTGCTGGTTATGGGCCTGTTCAAATTTTCAATTCCTTCCTGTTTCAGATTTAGTAATATGTGAGTTACTAAGGAATATGTCCATTTTTTACAAATTGCCAGTTTGTTGGTATATAATTTTTCATAGTACTCTAATTGTTTGTTTTCTGTGTATTCATTATGATCTCTCTTCTTTCATTTGTGATTTTATCTATCTGGGTCCTTTCTCTATTCTTTTTGATAAGACTGCCTAGGGGGGTATCAATTTTGTTAACTGGCTAAAAATTTATTTGAGAGGGAAAGAGAGAGAATGTGAGCTGGGGAGAGGGGCAGAGGGACAGAGAGAGAAACTTCAGCAGGATCTGGATGTGGCATTCCATCTCCCGATACTTGAATCATGACTTGAGCTGAAATCAAGAGGCACTCAATCAGCTAAACCATGCACCACTGCAATTTTGTTAATTCTTTCAATGAAACAGCTATTAGTTTCATTGTTCTGTTTTTCTGTTGTTGTTGTTTTTTTATTTGTTTGATTCTGTATCTTTTGTTTCTGCTCTAATCTTTGTTATTTCCCTTCTGCCAGCTTTGGGCTTTATTTGCTGCTGTTTTTCCAGCTCCATTATGTGTAAGGTTAGTTTGTGTGTTTGGGACCTTTCTTGCTTCTTGAGATAGGCCTGATTTGCAATATACTTTCATTTTAGGATTACCTTTGCTAAATCCCAAAGGTTTTGGACTGTTATTATTTTCATTGGTTTCCATGTATTTATGTCTTCACTAATTTCTTGATTAACCCATTTATTCTTTAGCAGAATCTTCTTTAACCTCCATGTATTTGAGGGCTTTTCAATTTTTTTTCTTGTGATTGGTTTCAAGTTTCAAGCATTTTGGTCTGAATATAAGCATGGTATGATCTCAGTCTTTTTGTACTTGTTGAGGGCTTAATTGTGACCCAGAATATGATCTATTCTTGAGAATGTTCTATGTACACTTGAAAAGAATATTTATTCTGTTGCTTTAGGATGAAATGTTGTGAATATATCTGTTAAATCCATCTGATCCAGTGTCATTCAACACCATTGTTTCCTGTTTTATTTTCTGCTTAGATGATCTGTCCATTGCTGTAAGTGAGGTGTTAAAATTCCCTACAATTATATTATTATCAATGTATTTCTTTATCTTTATTATTAATTGCTTTATATATCTGACTACTCCAAAATAGGGTACATAAATATTTACAATTGTTAGGTCTTCTTGAAAGACTCCTTAACTATGATATAGTGTGTTTCTTCATCTCTTGTTACAGTCTTTGGGTTTAAAATCTAGTTTGTCTATGGGTGCCTTGGTGCTCAGTCAACTAAACATCCAGTTCTTGATTTTGGCTCAGGTCATGATCTCACAGGGATCACCAAGTCCCATGTCAGGCTCTTCACTGACATGGAGGCTGCTTCTGATTCTCTCTCACTTTCTCTCTCTCTGCCTATCCCTTTCTCTCTCTCTCAAAATAAATAAATAAATAAATAAACTTAAATATAAAATCTAGTTTGTCTGATATAAGTGTATTTACTCTTACTCTGGCTTTCTTTTGATATCCACTATCATGATCGATGGTTCTCATCCCCTCATTTGCAATCTGCAGGTGTCTTTATGGATAAAGTGAGTCTCTTGTAGGCAGCATATAGATAGGTATTGTTTTTTGTTTTTTTGGTTTTTTTGCCCTATGTCTTTTGATTTGAGTATTCAGTCCATTTACAGTCAGAGTGATATTTTAAAAGTTTGAATTTGGTTGCCTTTTGATTGGAGGTTTGAATTTGGTGCCACTGTGTTACTTGAAGACTTGGTGTTTCTGGTAATGTTTCTGGTCCATTCTAGTCTTTGGTACTTAGGTCGTTTTGTTTTGTTTTGTTTTGTTTTGTTTTGTTTTTTGTTTTGTTTGTTTCTCACTCAAAGAGTCTCCCTTAAAATTTCTTGCAAGGCTGGCTTAATGGGCATGAACTCCTTTAGTTTTTGCTGTTGCTGTGGTGGTGGTTGTTGTTGCTGCTGTTTTTGGTTTTTTGTTTTGCTTTGTTTCATTTTTGGTCAGGCCACTCTTTATATGTTCATTCATTGTGAATGACAGCCTTGCTGGATAAAGAATTTTTGGCTGCTTATTTTTCCCATTCAGCATACTGAATATCTCCTTCCACTTCTTTCTGGCCTGCCAAGTTTCTGTGGACAGATCTGTTGTAAATCTGATGTGTCTTCTCTCATAGACTAAGGACTTTTTTTCCCTTGCTGCTTTTGGAATTCTTTCCTTGTCTATGTATTTTGTGAATTTCACTATGATATGCTTTGGTGATGATTGGCTTTTGTTGAAATTAATCACAGTTTTCTGTGCTTCTTGAATTTTATTGTCTGTGTTCTTCCCCTGAGTATGGAATTTTCAGGTATAATTTTTTTGAATAAATTTTCTGCTCCTTTTTCTCTCTTCACTCCTGGGAGTCTTATGATGTAAATGTTATTACCTTTTAGTAACTCTAAGTTCCCTAAGTTTATCTCTGTGGTCCATTACTTTCTTTCCTTCTTATTTTCAGTTTCATTATTTTCCATAATTTTATCTTCTGTATCTCTGATACACTCTTCTGCTTCATCCATCCACATTTTTATAGCATGCATTTGGGATTTCATCTTAGTTATAACATTTTTAATTTTGGTTTGACTAGATTTCAGTTCTTTTTTTAGTACAGAAGGGATTCTCTGGTATCTTTATTTTTTTTGCCTCAAGTCCAGCTAATATACCTTATTTGTTTTAAATTTTAGGTCAAACATCTTACTTATATCTGCATTGATTAAATATCTGGCCAACATTTCTTCCTGTTCTTTCTTTTGTGGTGAATTCCTCCGTCTTGTCATTTTGAAGAGAAGGTTAAAAAAAAAAGCAAAATAAAACAATGAAAATTTTTAAATGGAATAAAAATATTTAAAATAAAATACATAAAAGAAGCTAGATCCTAGTTGTGTTGGTCTGCTTATCATGAGAAAACTGATAGGGAAAAAAAAGGTAGGAGAAATACAATAAAAGAAGAAAAAACTAAAAATTAAAAATAAATATATAACAAAAATAATAAAAATAAAATAACAATATAATAAATTACTTTTCCTGTATATAATAGGAAACAAACAAATGAAACAAAACAAAGACAAAAACAAAATAACAAGAGCAAACAAAAAAACCTTCATGTTAGATCCTTTTTTCCTTATAGCTGAAAATTTACAACACTCTATGATCATTACACTTGATGTGGGTGATGGGTTTATGCTGGTCTTCTAGGATTGGTGCCTGCTGCTCAGATTCTCAGATGCAATTGTTCTAGTGGAGAAGAGACTACAGGGCTCAGGGTGGCAGGGCTTGGTTCTCTACTTGGTGGCATTGTTTAGCTCATGAGGTGGATCAAGCTGGTGGTGAGGGGAGAAAATGGCTTCAGCCTGTTTTCCCCTCTCATGAGGTGGAAAGCCACCCTTTTTTAGGAAGCCCTCACACACATGCAAACAGTGACCCCGCTTGTGCCCCTGGTTTCTGCCAGATCGCTGCCTTCACCTTCTGTTTGATCTCTGCCAAAGGGTACAGCTCTCCTGTGTTTTACCTTAAGTGTGGCTGTGTTTCAACCCCATACTTCAGAAACCCCTACAAGAACCAATCTGCCTTGATCTTCTGGGGAAGGATCTCCCTGCTTTGTGCTGGTGTCAGCTTGTCACAGACAACAGACTTGAGACTGCTCATTAGTTCCGAGTTTCTGGTAAATCACAACACACAGCTGGGACAAGGTGAGGCTGACTACCTCAGCCAGCATCTCTTTTTCTATAATGTTCAGCAGAACAGCTAGATGGTGACCATAGGGTCTTTTGTCCATAGAGAAACTGTATCATCTTTACCAAGTGGACTCCAAGCAGGGGAAGGAACCACTTCTCTCTGTATGATCTCAGGCTGCCTGCTGCTAGGGCTTAGGTCTGCTCTCCCATCAGAGCACTACTCACCTCCTTAGTCTTGAACCTGGCAATGTGGCAGGACACAAAGAGCAGAATCAACATTCTTTTTATAGAAAATTAGCAATATTATATATAACCCTAACTTTTTCTGTCACAAGTTTTGGTGAATAGTTTTCTTGTGCAGTCTCCTGTGCACGTTTTCACTTTTCATTTATCCCCCATGCTTTTTCTTACCTCCTCCTTCTCTCTCACTAACCCCATGGTGGTCACGACTCCCTACCCTGGAATTCTACACATTTCCTACCTTCACAGGCCATTTTTCTGGTTTGTAGACATGCAGCTTTGTTCTCTAAGACCTTCATTTGATTTCTTGAGTGTTCAAAATGATTTTGATATTTATCTAGCTGTGTTCACCCTACTACTGCTCCATCTTCCCTTGAGGAACATTCTGAAGAACTTATAAATATAATGTGGTGTTCTGACTTCATTTCTGTATAGTCCAGTTCTTAATTAAACTGGCCATGACTTTAAAATTACTGAACCTGGTTGATGTGCATATGGAGTTTATTACATAATCTATTGTTATTATGGTAATTCATCATAAATGCCCATAATTTTTTATTTAAAAACATTTTGAACAGACTTTAAAGTAATCTCTACACCCAACATGGGCTCATACTCACTACTCCCACTGCACATTCCACTGAGTCAGCCAGGTGCCCCATAATTTTTAATTAAGACGAGTAAAAAAAATCCAAAACAAATTGTGTTGTGTTGCAGTTTATTTAAAAGTCAGAAACAGGCAAAACCTTAGATCAGCAAAACTCTAAAGGATTTAGTACCTAGAAAGGAATGTCAAAGAATCTTCCACAAAGATCCCTGTTGTTTTCTGATACTGATTGCATGAGTGCATTACCTTTATAAGAATATTTCAAACTGTACTTTTATGGGGTGTTTTTTTTTGTACTCTTATGTTTTGAAGAATTTAATATCATGTTTCAAAAAACTTTACTTTTAAAAGTAATGGGTAAAAAAATTGGTAGAACTAGCACATGAATTCAGCAAATTTGCAGGATATAAAACTAATGTACAGAAATCTGTTATTTCTATATACCAGTAATGAAGCAGCAGAAAAAGAATTCAAGAAATCGATCCCATTTGCAATTCCACCAAAAACAATAAGATACCTAGGAATAAACCTAACCTAAGAGGTAAAACATATTGAAAACTAGAGAAAGCTTATGAAAGAAATTGAAGAAGACATAAAGAAATGGAAAAACAATTCATGCTCTTGGACTGGAAGAGCAAATATTGTTAAAATGTCAGTATTACCTAAAGTAATCTACCCATGCCATGCAATCCATATCAAAATACCACCAGCATTTTTCCCAGAGCCAGAACAAACAATCCTAAATTTGTATGAAATCACTGAAGATCCCAAATAGCCAAAACAAACCTGAAAAAGAAAAACAAATAGAAGAACCACAATCCCAGATTTCAACGTTGGCCTCATCACTGTGAAATCTATGCTAGGAACAAGAGAACTTGGTTTCTGAGTTTTGGGCATCCCAGCTCATGTACAATGTTTTTTTCTATGCAAGGAATGTATAAAAGGCTAAAAAGAATGAGTAAATGAGGAAGCAGTGAAAGTTAGATGAGAAGGGTAAATGGAATATGAGTGTGAGGTTTGGGGGGACTCCAGCAAGGTCTCTCATATTTACAGCATTCAGAAGGGAGACTGTGACAAAATTTTAAGGACTTGATGCTGGTTTTAAAATCCATGAGCAGAATCTTTTAATACTCAACCTGATTAAGACTTCTCTGAAACTCTGAGCACCGTTATTGATTTTTAATGTTATGTGTCAATTTACTGGGCCACAGGATGTCTAGAGATTTGATTAAATGTCATTTTGGAAGGTGTTTGACAGGGTGTTTCTGGATGAGTTAACATTTGAAATGTAGACTAATAAAAGGCACACCGTCCTTTTTAATGTGGGTAGGGCTCTTCCAATTTGTTGATCACATGAATTGAACAAAAATACTGGGCATAAAAAATTGTCTTAGCTTATCTTACAACTGGGATATGGGTCTTCTGCTTTGGACTCAAACTCCCAACTGAAACCTACAAATCAGCTTTCTTATTTCTGAAGAAAGTTACTATACTACTGGCTGCCCTGAATCTCAAGGTTGCACACCTGGAGTACAGATGTTGGACTTAGACTTCGTAAGCATATGTGGGACATGTTGAGATACCTCTTCTAAGATGAATAATAATTTCATCTGTCCCTCTTTCAACTAAAAAGGATTCATAAGGACTACCGAGTCTTAATTTTGGAATTAACATATAACTCTGTTACTCTGATCCATTTGCTGAATGACCCAAGAAGTTGCTAGTTTTAGGGAAGCCAAGAACAGAAGTAAATTCTGCTAATAGTTCCAACCTGCCCTGCAAAGTGCTCTGCCACTGGGGCCACACAATCTAGCAGATTCAATGATTAAGCCGCTTAAAGTGTTAGTACCAGCTAGGAATACTGTTTGGAGTCTTTGGTAGGACTGTACAGTTGAACTCAAGCACAGGTCCCCAGATTTTTTAGCAAATCCCTGACATCTTCTTTTGAGAACCAGCTTTTGCCCTCCTACTAGGTCTTAGCCAAGACTAGACCATACAAAAACCTGACCATGAACCATTAGGTAATCATGCTGTATATTACAAACTCAGTTATGTGACCCATCCAGCCATAAAGTTGGGCATGTATCCTCAAACGTATCATATATGATTGCAGGCCCACAAAAGCTCGGAAAGCACAAGGAGATTGTTGACCAAATTGCACATGGTCCCCACTACTGCTATAGCCTGCTACTGCCCCACAGCTGCTCTCTCTCAGCCTGCACCTATGGCCTCAGGGTATTTCTCTACAGAAGAACACTCTGGCCTGGTTTCAGATGTTTCTGCACTATATGCAGGAACCAGCTAAAAATGGACAGTGGCAACATTACAGTCCCTCTCTGGCACACCCCTGAAGGACAGGGAAAATTCTAGTAGGCAAAATGTTGAACAGTGCTGGGTGAGGCTTATCAGTGGTATCCATAAGCATTCAGCTGGTATCAATGGAGAAGACAGATGCGCAGGAGCCAAAAATATTGGTGCCTTCGATGTGGAGAGTGTGCTCTGGAGTATTTGTGTAGTAGTGAGGATCACCCTGTCCAATCTAACAGATAAGACTCCCCTTCAGTTTCAGAAGCCAGGTTTCTCCTTGTTGGTAGAAAGCCTGAAGACGTTCAAAGGAAAATCCAGGTAGGGTGAAGGGAGGTATGGTGGAGCAAGAAAGAACTTTTTATTTGAGGATGTGCTCAGTTAAATAATTTCCTCAGTAAGTATGTAATGTCTTAAAGAACTGGGCATCAGAGTTCAGCAAGCTTTTGTCAGCTCCTATTACAGAACCATTTTAAAGAGGGTTTCAGCGCATCCAATGAGATGGTATCAACTTGTAACACGAGAAAGTTTAGAGAAGCTAAAGTACATCGGATAGTAACAGTATATGTATGCACAATACACACCATATACTACTATCTACCTTATAGACATTAAATGTCTTTATCCCTGGTAATAATTCTTTATTCCCTCCTTTTTCCACATGTGGAACTGAGGCAGAAAATAGCTGAGAAATGTGACAAGATAACAAACATTGCAAAGACTTAGTACACAAATCTACAGGCTAGGTCTAGGATCTGTACTATTTCTCAAAACCAATATGACAGGTAGTTGGAGGTAGCAAACACACATAGGATTAGAACATGAGTAAGATTTAACACATGGGGGGAAAGCTGGACCTGCTATATGGCCTTCTTTTGCTTGTATTTCTTTTTTAGCAGGGAGGATAGAAAGAAAAGGAAACAGACCTCCCATTTATAAGTTCAGTTGCGTTTAGCCTTCTCTGTGTCGTAACTATGGATTTGGAGCAAATTCCGTATTTCTGGGCTGGAGCACAATAGGTTTATCACCTGAACCTACAGAGGTATAGGCAGGCCATTATTTCCCAGAGAAAACAGGGCATGGGCCATTGCCAAAACAAGGACATGCCACATCTGCATCAATAACTCTTTATTAAGAATTCCAACTTTAACAGTTAGAAAGCAGCAACAGAAACAGTTCTCAAAATAATGTAAGGCTTATGTGCCTGGCTAGGCACAGGTTTTGCCACAACTAGAAGGGATCTGGAAATAAACTGCAGATTGGGAAGTCAGCAGATGGAGTAGCGTACATATGGGACTTCAACATCCTCACCACTCTCATCGTTGCAGCAGAGCTCAAGCACCAGTGCCTGCACATGGCTGCCCAGCTTTCGCTTTGACACACGGCTCACAATTTCTGTCATTCTGGGAAGAGAGAAGTCACGGAGTTAAAAAGCAAGACAGAAACAAACAGTGAACACTAAGTAGTGAGGCTTCCCACCCCACACCAAGGCCTTACTCAGCCTGCCAAATGGCCAACTCACGGTTGATCCAACCGTTCCCTGAGCTTGGTAGCCGGCATGAAAAAGGAGTATAGCATGGATATGCCTTGCGACAGCATGGTAATCTCTAATTTGTGCTCTGTCTGGAAACGGTGGAAAGGAGAGACAATAGTATCATAGAAGAGTATGAATCACCTGCATAACCACCATCCCTAGGTGGACTAAGTGTAGAAAAGGCTTACCTTAAAGTAATCAAGGAACTGTTTAAGAGTCATCTCTTCACCATTAGGCTGCAGCCCCTGTACCTCAAAGCGATCCCACAATGTCCACTCTTGGTTATAGTACTGTAGGACAAAGCACAGGGGAGTAAAACAGGGGAGGGGAGTTATCCCTGATGATCTTGGTGCCATGAGTCAACATAACTTTTTAAGACAGATCAATAACAACTTTCTTTTCTCCCAACCCTCCTATAACCCCGTATCATTGTGAGCAAGCAACAGACATTCCTTTGACCAATGAGGCTACATAATACATATTCTGCTCTTTCACTCTCCTCCCACATCCTTTACCTTTCCATTTAGTATCATCTAAGTGGCCTACTCATTACTTTACAAATATGCCAGCCACATTTCTACTTTGTACAATTCAAAAAATTCTGTGATGAATAGAAAAGGGTACACAAAAGATATAGATAGGCAAATATATAAAGTCTCACCTGGTATGAGGCAGTTTTATACAGACAGAGACACATACATACACACACCATATCCACCACATACACAGCCTCACTCACTGATAGACAAAACCACAAATTTCCATACAAGTATGTCCCCACCTGGTGATGGGGTGGGGCAAGAGGCTCAGAAGAGCTGAAGAAGGGCAGGGCCAAGTTGATAAAGCTGTTCTTGTAAGACTCAAGCTGCTGGTGTCCCTGAACCACCTTGTTTAGCTCCAGACACACAAGGCCAACTATAGCTGCTGTGGTTGTAGCAATGGCAGGGATGATCTTCCCTGCAATCAGCTTGCTCTGTGAGACAGAGGATGTGGTCACTAGAGAAGTTCAGGGTCTACATAAGAGTACAAATATGGCAGACTCAACCTTGGGAAAGGATCTAGACTAATTATTACCTTGTGTCGATCTGCAGGGGGAATGTTATAGTTCTCTGCTCGGAGATTAGATGCAGCCACAATGAAATCCATATGAAAGTTGCTGTCATCATCCTTTTGTGATTGGGAAGACAGGAAGAATAGGAGAGACAGAAAGGAAAAAAAGGTTTCTTGGCTACTAAGGACTGAAATACATTCTACCTCAGTTACCTTGCAGACCAGCCAAAGAATCTGGCAGGCTTGTAATCCCCATAAAAGCGAATGATTGCTTAGCCCATCCTCCTACCCTGATGAAGGCCCAAACCCTCCTAGCACCTTCGCAAAGTTGATGGGGTACATCTTGAACCCACGGAGCTTCTCTGGGCTGGGAAGCATGGCTTTGAGCTCCTGTAGGCAGCTATCATCTGTAGGAAGGGAGGGACATGTTAGTCCTTCAGATCCCAGGCCAGGGTCTCAGTGAAAGCAGGAGACCAGAATGGGGCATGTTCAGCAGAGGTGTTCAACAGATACAGGATTTGAGTAAGACAGACACTATAGGAAAGAGCTGGGGGCAGTGGGGAAGGCAGAGCAGAAAATATCCCAAAAAAGAAAGTAGACAGAGGTAAGAGCATGAAGAGAGACATAAATGAATGATGCTGAGAAACAAAGATAAAAACATTAAGAAAGGATGTGGGGTGCCTGGGTGTTTCAGTCATTTAAGCATCTGACTCGACTTCACCTCAGGTTATGATCTCATGGTTCACTGGATTAAGTCCTTTCTTGGGCTTCCAGCCTGCATGAGCCTGCATGAGCTTAGAGCCTGCGTGTTCTCTCATTCCATCTCTCTCAAAATAAATAAACTTTAAAAAAAGAAAATATGTAGATAGCACAAGAGGTGAAAGCTCTGAAAGTGTCAATTCACTGATGAATGGATGACGATGTGACACACACACACATACATACACACATATACACAATGGCATGTTAGTCATAAAAAAAGGATGAAATCTTGCCATTGCAATGCCATGGATGGACCTACGGGACATTTACATGAGATACCTGTAAGAATCAACAATCAAAGACACAGGAAACAGAATGGTTGCCAGGGGCTGGGCAGAAGACATCTGTGGAGTTACTGTTTAGTTGGGACAGAATTTCAGATTTGAAAGCTGAGAAGGTTCTAAGCATGTTCTACAACAAAGTTCTACAACAATATGAGTTTACTTAACATTACTGAAAAAAATAATTAAAAAGTTAACATTGTAAATCTTCAGTGTTTTTTACCATAATTAAAACAACTGTAGGTTAAGATATAAAAATATAAGATCTTAAAGAATGACACAGAATTTCAGCCTGGATAGCTCAGTCAGTTGAGCTTCTGACTTCACCTCAGCTCATGATCTCGCAGTCTGTGGGTTTGAGCCATGTCTGGCTCTGCAGTGACAGCTGAGAGCCTGGAGTCTACTTCAGATTCTCTGTCTCGCTCTCTGCACCTCCCCTGCTCTCACTCTCTCTCAGAAATAAACATTAAAAAAAAAAATGATAGAGAAATGAAGAGACATACAGAATGATAAGAGAACAGGATAGAAATAAATGTGAAAAAAATTTAAAAAAAGGGGCATTAGGGAGAAATAGAGAGAAGAGAAATACGAAAAGAATAAATATCTGAAGATGGAGATGAAGAAGAATGGCAGAGATAAGAATGTGTGAAGAATGACATAGATGAAAATCCATGTAGAGTTGACAGGTAAAGAAATATACAGAGAATAAAATGAGTGAAGGTATCTGGAAAGGGCAATGAGAGATATGAGAGATACATAGGGGAGAGATATATAGAGGAAGAAACAGAAAAACATAAACAGAAAAAAAACAATATAGAGAAGGGCTTACAGAGCATGAGATAAGAAAAGGGAGAGATAGAGGGAAATGAAAGTTGAGTGTTGAAGGCTAGTTCCAGATGGTGAAATGACAAGGGAAATCTTGAGAAGAGATGAAGACATGGAGGTCAACATTAGGGTTAAAACACATAGAGATGGAAGTTGGGGATATGGATAGGGACATGAGAAAGGAGATGAACAAGGAAAGGTATCAAGGCAGAGACACTATTGGTGAGTAGTTTCTCTCTCCCCCAGACAAACACAATAAGAAAATGGAGAACAGGACAACAAAAAAGGCAAACACAGGGGCGCCTGGGTGGCTCAGTCGGTTAAGCATCCAACTTCGGCTCAGGTCACGATCCCACAGTTTGTGAGTTTGAGCCCCACGTCGGGCTCTGTGCTGACAGCTCAGAGCCTGGAGCCTGCTTCACATTCTGTGTCTCCCTCTCTCTGCCCCTTCCCTGCTCATGCTATGTCTCTCTCTGTCTCAAAAATAAACATTTAAAAAAAATTAAAAAAAAAATAAGGCAAACACACACATAGAAAAGAGGTGCAAAATTAATTTTTCTGAGAGCCAAAATAAGAAAAAGAAACATGGGGAAAAGATATTCATGGAATTTCATGGAATACAGGAAAGAATTTACCTCAACTATCATTATACTGGAGGAAGCAAAGTCCAAAGGACAGTAGCAGTAAAACCTCAGGCTTGGAAACTCAGAAAAGAAAAACTTAGCACTAGAGTGGAAACTTGGATGAACAGGAGGTAAGTGGGATAGTGGCTCTAGGCCAACTGGCCAACCACCCTCACCAACAGAGGCAATAGTATTCTGAAGTTCCTGGTCAGACACATGGATCTTGACACCAGACTTGGGAGTGAATTCAGGTACATGCACAGACTGTAAGAGTATAGCCACAGCAGCTCGGTCCTGAGACCCAATCAGACCATAAGTCTGGGCAAAGAGGTTGGCAGCAGCCATCACATAATCCAGATGCAGGGGCTAGAAGGCAAGATATGGACTGGTAAGCACATCAATCCTCACTTTAGAATCTCACCATTCTTTGTAGCCACCCACTTTCCATCAGATTCCAGGATACCCTAGGAGGAGACTTACATTGCTGACATCAAAGATGAGTGGGTGTGGACAGCGTTTGGGCCCAGACCAGAATAGGGCTCCAGAGCTTGTAAGCTAAGAGGACAGAAAAGGGTTTAGGGGGAGAAGGGCCTGAGAAGAGGCAATCATGACTCTTTATTTAAAACCAGAAGTCTCAACTCACTACCTCCAAGCACTCCCTTTGTGATAAACACAGAACTATTTGTCAATATGTTGTGAAGTATCAGTCACTGTACCAACTTAACTTTAATAAATACAAATTGGTCCACAAAAAACTCCCAAGAAATAGGTCATCATTATCCCTTCGTAAATGAGGATGCTAAGGTGCAGAAAGAAAATACATGATTTGCCCCAAGGTCAAATGAAGCTGAAACTTCAACTATTTATACTCTTAACTCCAAAGTTTTTCTCCTATGAGGTGTACAGTCCTGAATTGAGAATTGGGTATGACTCATCCTATACTACAGAAAAAGAAAAGAAAAGCCAAATAACTTCCATGAGAAAAAATGGATGCAGGGAAAAACACATATGTGAATGCAAAAATGCACTGCCTCAATCATTTCATGAAATCTCCAGGTCTTGCTGTGCCTGTCACAGTGGGATTAGCTACATTAAGAGCCCTCAGCAAGCTCCCTATTTCCAGATAATGCCTTCTGCCAAATGAACCCAGCAAATATGTAATACCTGTTCAGGTGGAAAGTTGTGCAAAAGCTGGCGAATGTTGTTGGAGTACTGAATGTGCCAGTGGTGGTAAGCCCAAGTCACACAGTCAGCCCAGGTCTGTGGCCGCTGTAGCACCAGACTACGCTGCACAGCCTCCAGCATCTCCAATGGTTGGGTGCCTGCCAGCCGCAGTGTCCGTTCCACAAACTTGGAGTCTCTAAAATGAATCAGAGAGGAAATAGGCACGATTACACAGAGGCCCCACGAATGGGCTTAACTCCATGGAAAGCTAGATGTGTCTCCAACGGAGTCAGGCCCAAACCTTCATTAATTTATTCACAAAGTATAGCTGGTGGTGAACCACACAGTGGTTACAGTATGCCTTGGCTGGCATGGAGGGGACAGGTGAGGAAGCATTTGGACAGAAGGATTACTCACATGAGGTACTGGTTGACATTTTCTGCTGGCTGCTTGAAGAGACCTTCAAACTCATCCCGAGCCCACTGCAGACAGAGCAAATCAATTAGATGGGGCTGAAAGACAAAACTGAGTTTCTGCAGGGATTAGAAAGACCATCAGTGAATGAATTAAGCAATTAGGAACAACATGGCTGCTACAAGAGAACAGAGGAAGGAAACCCCTCAAAAGTGGCCCCCACATCCCAAGCCCTACCACCTCAACTTAAAAACAAATGACCTTGATCTGGGCAGAGGTTACACAAGTATATAAAAGTATGTGGAAAATTTATTCTTAGAATATATGTACTCTATGTGGTATACCAAAAACAAAATATGAATGATCCATACAGGTCATGGGGACTGGGCATAAAATAAGATAGAAATTTTGCCTTCTGAGATTTACAAGGTCAGTATAGACACTGGTGATGTCACCTGTAGCCTAGAGATCCAGATTCAAATGCAAGCTCTGTCACACTTTTGTGTCTGCTGACATAGAAGGTATGCCTTTATCTCTGTACCCTCATTATGAAAACATACTCTGTAAAAACAGTATTTATTAACTCATGTGTTGAAATGTTGAAATGAACACGTACGTACATATTTAAAGCTTACAACAGTGTCAACTACCTAACTGGTAAATACCTTGTGAGATAACTTCTCTCATCCTACTTTAAAGGTAAGGCATCTGAAGCACAAAGAGGTTAAATCCAAGAGTCATATACTAAATTTATTTTAAGAGATACTATATAGTCCTTCTGCATGCTAGGTACAGCAACAAAACTATTATCTAGGAGAGGTTTTATGCAGGTAGAGAAATGTATTTATATACATATACACACACATTTGTATACATACACATAAACACACATAGGATGGAAACATACATTCTAATGAAGTTTACCAGTTTAAATACATCCATTCTATACCTGCTGGGTTAGGAGGGAACAGATTAAACCATTTTCTTTTCCTCATTTTCTTCCTACCCCCATACTTCTAAACATGGCATTTAAAGACTACATTAAGAATCATTTTCATAATACAGTGGTCATTACTGGGTTTAAAGAAAACTGGAATGGGTTAGGTTAGGTTCTGGGTATTGGTTAAAATGACTACGCTCACCTTGTCCATTTACATGATATGTTCACTATTGTGTATGTACATTATACAAACATTCCAAATGTTAAACATATTTAGTGCAATAGTTAGGAAAACCTAACTATGGACTAAAATTAGAAGTAATTAAGTAACTAGTAGAGATAATAATAAATGAGTATTGTCAGGGCAGATGGGTGGCTCAGTCAGTTGAGTGTCTGACTCCTGATTTTGGCTCAGGTCATGATCTTATGGTTTCTGAGCTTGAGCCCTGCATCAGGCTCTGCATTGACAGAGTGGAGCCTGCTTGGGATTCTCTGTACCTCTCTCCCCCACCCCGATGCCTGTGTGTATGTGTTCTCTCTCTCTCTCTCTCTCTAAGTATTTTAAAGGAAATTAATTTTATTTAGCAAGAAAATAACATTCTGTTTACAGAGAATCACATCTTCGTTTTTCTGATTTAAATTATAAAAAATACTTTACTGTTACAGAAAATATCTGTCTCTTTGCTTCCAAAATAAAAATTTTTAACCAAAAGATATCATTTACTAAAGCTTAGACTGCAGGATGTAAAGTGAGGAAAAGAGATTTGAAGAAAAGGCAGGTGATTCTGAAGCCTACGTCACCTGAATATTAAGTTTGGTGATTGAGATGCTACCTAGGTGCTTGTCTCTTCCACCTCTCCCTCCCTCCAAGGGTGATCACCTGCAGTGTGTGTTCGATGGCATTGGGGAAGTTCTTCAATGTACAGATGGGGATGGATTTCTCAGGAGGGTCCTGGCTGGAGCTGTAGGACTCTGTCAGGAAGGGGATAACAACCTGCACATTACCCTTTGTCCCCAGGGTGCCTGACTCTAGCAGTGGTTTACGGTAGTACACACAGCGGCGGTCCATGTACATGCCTAGGGGAAGATGACAGGGGATGGTAATATTAGAATAGGGCAGGTAGACAGACATTCCCCACAATACCACATGTTATCCTGCTTTTGTCCTCACCCTCCTCCAAACTCACGGGTATCCACATTGTCTAGGGCATTGGCAACACCATCAAGGTTTTGGAAGAAGCTGTCATCATAGATATGCTCTGTGTCAGGGCCAACATGATTCTGATGGCTCATTACCTGGATGTGTGGATTTATTTGGCGTACAGCTGCAGCAGCAGTATCAGATTTCAATTTCTGGGTAGGGATGGAGAAGGGAGTGTCATTCATATTTGCCCAATAAACCTTTACAAAGTGGTTCTGAGTACTGATTTATTTACTGATGGGCAAGATCTAGGCTCTTAGTTCAATAGGCTTCCTGATTTTGCAGTAGTCTATGACAAATGACACATAGCTGAGGCTGTGACAAATGGAGCAGGCATGAGTGGAAAAGGAACAGTAAAGCACATAGGAAACAATGGATCAGATATCTATAACATCTATTATTTTTTTAGTTAATAGCATCCAGAGTTGGGATACAATTACCCAAATAAAAACAAGATCCTTGTACAAGTACAAATAGTTCCCTCTAAAAGCCCAAGTCAGGTCACATTCCTCTTTTTGCTCAAAACCCTATACTGGTTCCCACTTTCACATAGGGCATGAGTTGGCCCATATTACTTCTACAACCTCATATCCCACCACAGTCCCCTCTGTATTTCTCTGTTCCTTGATCATAATGAGCAATATTCTAACATCAGGGTTTGGCTCAGAATATTACCTTTACCTGATACAATCTTTCTTGAGTTATCTTCTCATTCTCTTCTATCATCCAAGTCTTACAGAAATGCAACCCTTCCATTGAGGACATCCTTGCCATAGTGAAAACTACTTTCATGGCACTTCCCTCTCATTCTTGTTTTTCATTGTTGCCTTTGTACAGTAAATTGAACCTTCTGCATTAGCTATATATCTTGCTACGGTATTTACTGTTTATTACAACCATCCTCAAATGTAAGTTTCTTAAAAAGAGCTTTTGTTATGTGGGGCTACAGCTACCAGTATTTCTTGTATTAAAAATTTTAACTGGCAAGATTTTTAATTATTAGTTGTTTTAAAAATGGAATAATTCCGTTACATAGGGTAAATATTATGAAAAGTTTTCCAATACAAAAGTTCAGTCACAAAAGTCAATTTATATTAAAAAAAAATTATTTTTTTTAACATTTCAAAAAACAGAGAAAGACAGAGTATGGGGGGAAGGGCAGAGAAAGAAGGACACAGAATCCAAAGCAGGCTCCAAGCTCTGAGCTGTTAGTGCAGAGCCTGAAGTGGGGCTTGAACCCACTAACCGTGAAATTATGACCTGAGCTGAAGTTGGGACACTTAACCAACTGAGCCACTCAGGCTCCCCTAACTAAATTTATATTTTTGCAAATGTTTTCAGTTATACATTCTCTTAGAAGGCAGCTGGATTCTCGCATTTACTACATTCAATCTGTTATATATTTGCTTGAATAATATAAGAAACATTCAATTCACAGAACTACATTTTAGTAACATTTTCAGAGGATTATTGATATTTAAAAAAATCAAGACTTAACAAGTGACAGTATTTTAAAGCGTAGTTGCAAGGTGAAATCTTGAATCTATACCAAAATCTACTGGTTTGTTTTGCATTTTTTTAAAAAGCTTGCTTATTTATTTATTTATTTAATTAATTTATTTATTTATATTTAGACAGGGGATGAGAGGGGAGTGGAGACGGAAAACATCTAAGTTGGGCAGGGGCACAGAGGGACACAGAATCCCTAGCAGACTCCAATGAATGATGAAATCATGACCTGAGGTGAGATCAAGAGTCAGATGCTTAACCAACAGAGCCACCCAGTGCCCATTTTGCATTTTAAATGGATCTTAGCTACTGCCCAATTGGTACCATCAAGCATTGGTCATTTGGAAAAACTTATCTTATTGAGTTAGGGAAGCCTTCTATTTTCACCTGACAAAATAAGAGTGAAAAGGCAAATAATATCTTAGTAGTCTTGAAACAATTATGATCCTGGGAACTTGATAGAAAGTGTTGTGGACCTCTGGAGTGTTCTCACAAGAGCAATGCTATGCTATGCATTCAAAATATCTAGGTCAGTGCATAGTAGCTGGATGAAAAATAAAACTCTGAGGCAGCAAAAATAACACTGAACTTTACAGAAGACTTCCAAGATAGATCCTTCTGTATAACCCAACTTCCACAGTCCTACATTAGCAGTTACCAAAAATCAAGGTAAAAAAAAGAGTTGGGGGAGGTATAGAATGGCAAACGAAATGAAAAGACATGGTAAATACTCAAATGTCTGCTGAAAGAAACACTGAATGGTAGAAAAAAGTAATGAGGAAAATGAAGAAGGAAAGATAGTTAAAAAGACCTAAGTTATTTAGATTGATGACAAGAAACATAGTAGAAGACTGAAAGAAATAGTTCAACTACTTGCCCCGTCCACCCACTCACCGTGACATCCCAGGGCCGGAACAAAAACTGTCGGTTCAGATTGGACTTCTCAATGGTGTCCATGTCTGTAACAGTGATTGCCCCCTCACTGCAGCCTAGACCAATCAGGGCAAAGTTCTTGAGCAGTTCACAGCCAATGGCCCCTGCGCCCACCTGAGAGGTTCCCAAGAAAAGAGAAAGAGACTGGTTAGGGTGAATGAGAGAAGCAAACACATGTGTTAGTCCTCACTCTCCCTGAAGATACTGAGAGAAAGAGAATGTAGTGTTACATACTCAAATCCTAAAGTCACAAATACGTATGGTCATCTATGGAATGAGGCACCAGAGAAGAGAATAAAGGCACATACCAGGTCTTCCTTTGCTATGAAAAAAATGGTGAAACAGAGGAGATAAAGGTTCAAAACCTCTTTGTGAGGCAAGATACTCCAGAAAACATAGGCCAGAAGCAAGAACAGATAATGGTGGCTGGAGCCCCATGGGATCACTTACCAAGAAGTACTTCTGTTTGCCCAGCTTCTCTTGCAGGTCTGAACCAAATACAGCCACCTGCCCATCATAACGGTTCTGGCACTGAGTCACATGAAGAAAGGAAGATCAGAGAAGAGCTGCCTTGCCAAAGACTCAGAATAGTACCTTCCCCATGGGACCCCTCACATACCGGGAGGCATTTGTCCTCTGTGAGAGCCTGTCTGTCCTCAGGGAGACATTCAAGGGCATCAAAGTAGAGCCACTGCATAATAGGCATAAACTTCCCAGAGCAGGCCTGGAGAGAGGGGATGAAATGGGCGGTCACCAGCGCTGGACAGCCAGTGATGGACTCAAGAAGGCCCTGGCCCATCCTCAACACTGACCTTCATTACTTCCTGAGCAGCCAAGCCCCCAATGAAGGCATTTATGGGTGCCAGATCCCCAGCAGCCACATATGCCAGCTTTCGAATGAGGTCTTCATCCAGGCTGTCCTGCTGCACTGCAGGCAGGGCTTGAGCATTTATAGCATGTGCTAAGGTCACCAGTTCTATTGCATCCTCCTAGAAGGGCAAATGGAAATTAAGAGAGGACCTAAAGTTAGGCCAACTGTGGGGAAAGAGACAGGGAAAGAGTAGATGGAGAAGGGCTGAGGCTATGGGTCAAGGATGCTGGGTGACTTGCCCACTACCTCATTGTGGGGCCGAGGGGACCGGCCATGCTGAGCACAGAACTGGTGCAGGGCCTGGAAGCCAATGTGCAGCTGACCAGGGCGAGAATACTTGGCAAAATCCGTTACCACGAAGTCTGGCTCTGCCAGTGAGGCTAGCAAGGATTTCTGTGAGAGAATAGAGTATGAGCACTACCGAAATTAAAATCCTAGACATGTGGAACCCTAACCCAACCCCCACATATACTCACAAAGCTGATCTTCTTAGGTACTTTGACCTGACGGACAATGCCTCCCTGGATATACTCAGAGAAGTTGGAAGTGTCGCAGATACTAAAGGTATAGGGACCTACGGGATGAAAATAATGGAGTATATATCAGTCCAAGCACCAATCCTCCTATTCCAAATCAGAAAATCAACAGCACCATCTAAAGAAGAATGGAAAAGCCATCCTGACCCAGCTCCACAGTAAAAGAACTTATTCAAAATACAACAAAGTGTGTGGGGGGGTGGGGGGGAACAACAAAATAAGTCACATAGCTTAAAATACATGTAAGTCGGAGTTCTGGATAGAGACAATGGGGTGGGAGGGAGTAAAAAAGTAGTATTTGGAAAAAAATTATGGCCAGTAATTTTCTAAAATTGGATAAAACTATAAACCCACGAACATTATATTCAAAAAAGCAAACAAAAGAAACATGGAGAAAACCACACCAAGGTACACTGTCATAAGCATATTGCCTGTAATCAGTGGTAGAGAAAATAAGCACATTACACAGAGAGAAATAGGCAAAAAATGAAAGTATACTTCTTGTGGAAAATAATGGAAGCAAGAAAATACGTTTTTTAAGAAATAAAACAAAAAAACTGTTAATATACCATTCTATGGTTCACAAAAATGTCTTTTCAAAAACATAGTCAAAATAAAGACAATTTAAATCATTAAAAAGCTGAAAAAATTACCAAGCATGAACCCCATGATTACAACAAATGGTAAAGGGCATCCCTCATGTAGAAAGAAAACTATCCTAGATATAACTCTGGACCTACATAGAAGAAAAAATGGTGGCATATGGTAAAAATAGACTTATCTTATTCCTTAAGTCTCTTTAAAATGGTAATTATTAAACCCAAATGAATACATTGACAAATTTATTACAATCATAAAATATAAATGGTGAACCAGAAATTGGGAATATTCTGGCTATAAAAAATAAGCCCATTTATTACACATGAGGTGACAAAGTGTTACCAGGCCTACAGAAAGTTCTGTATTATATGTTCAAAAGCAAAAAAAAAAAAAAAGTACAGTCAACAAACTAAACAGTACATAAAATCAAACGCTAGTGGCATAAACTGCTTTTAGTTTAGCTCACATCTGTTTAGTAAGTTCCCATGGACACATCTCTCAAGTCTTAGCTCAGATTTCCAAGGCATATCCTTTTAGCCTTTGGTATAATTCATATTACAGATATGCGTCACTTCTTGGCCTCTGGGTCAACCATTTCTTGTCCCCAGCCTTGACATACCCAGGACTTTGATCTCTATGGGACATGTGCCATTTTGCTCATTCATGCCCTGGACCTCTGTAAAGGAGACAAAGTCACCACTCTCAAATCCATGCCGGGCCTCATCCAGGCAGGTGACAACACCAGGGCTGTCCTGGTTGGAAGATAAGTAGAAATCAGAGGTACGCTCAAGGTACAAGGAGCAGGCAAGGAAAACTACTGCTGCCCTTGCTTGCCAAAGCCCTGGGGCCAATCTCCTTACCTTGGTAACCATAGATACCATAGCACTTAGAGGCTGCTCCCCACTGGAATCTGAAAGGATCATTTCTTCTCCAAAGTCACAGAACAATTGCCTGTAGAAGATGACAACAGGACTAGAGCCTGAGACCTATGCACACAGGTACACTATATGTCCTTCAAGATGCAGTGAATACTTGCTAAGTAAACACAGCCCACCACTGCTGGCAATAACATGGAACTCAGGCCAAATGGGGAAACCTAAACATGCAGTATCAAAAAACCTAGGCTTCTGTTGGCTGGGAGTAGCATGAGTTCAGTGGGAGCAAAACGGTCTTGCCCAGGCCTGGCAAGTGCTGGGGACGGGCAGGTACTCACCCAAACAGGCCCCGTGTATCTGCCACGACCAGCTTGATTCCATGGCTATGACAGAACTCACCCACCTGCAGCTGGTCCTCCAAAGAAGCATTGGTAAGAACTACCACCTATACAGAAAAGTATGTTTATGGAGAAGGCTTGGTACTGGGGTGCAGGACAGTTAAGAAAATAAATGAGAAAAGTAGATTGGGGTGGACGAAGATTCAGACAGTCCAGGATTGGTGGGCTATCTTGAGTTAAACTTTGCTGGCTAAGACTTCTTCTAAAAACATTTAAAAATATCTGTGTATGTCACGCACAGTAAAAACGAGACTCATTAAAGACAAGAATCATCCGACTCCGATAAGAAAGGTATCAAGAGGTACTGGGAAACAGTTTGAAGACTAACTCTTTTATTTGATAAACATCTAATCCTGCCTTCCTACAGTGCCTGGGAAAACAAAAAATGAAACATAACTGTGTTCCCAAAGTGGGGTGTATACCCCACATTCCACCCTCACTAGCTTCAATAAATGAACAAATAAATGACAAAAAAACCTGTTCAGACCTGATCTGTGGGGATCTGTGTCTGATGATTCTACTCCCTCAGGAATTCCAGTACCTCTCTCCTCTGGGAAACCCTACAGAAGTGCATCAGCACCCATCATCCTTCTTTCCATTCTAGTTATTTAACTAACTATATATTTGGAACTGATACTGTGCCAACTGCTATTGTGTTCAACCCTCACTCAAAGTCTGAAGTCAGTAGTGCTGTTATTCCTGTTCTACAGACTGAAAAATATAGGCAGATGAAACTAAGTTACTCCTTCAATGTAAGACAATTATGAGAGGTAAGCACATACCAAGGCAGTCTGGCTTCAGAGTTTAATGAGGATTGGAACACAAACACTAGCTCACAATATCTGACCTGCTGAATACATGTGAGTTCCCCTGAGGACAGATCTAGGACATAATTCCTGACTGTATCCTTTAGGCCTCCCCACACATAACCTAAACACTGGAATAATCTATTAAGTAAATACTGAACAAATAAACCAGAAACAGAATCTAGGAAAATTAGAAGCAGTATGCTCCAAGGTACCTGGAAACCAGTAAGGAAGTCCTCAACAAGGGCCCCAGTATAGGTGGTGACAGGCACATAGCTGTTGAGCTCAGCAAGGCGGGGCTGTGATACCTCAGCTCGGTTTTTACCAATGTCCTCCTCCCGCAGGTAGAACTACAAGAGAATACAGGAAGAGAAGTAAATGCAAAACCCAAGGGGGATGGTACATGGGCAACAGTAGTAAAAGAACGAGGAAGAGGTACCTGGGAGGAGAGATCAGCCCACTGAGCAGTGCCTGGGTCATGCAGTGTGACAGCTTTGACCCCACCAAGGATGATATTCTTGGCAATTTCCACACCTAGGCCCCGGAGGCCTGATACCAGTACACTGGATGTCTGGAGATGTCTCATTGCCTCATGGCCCAGCACATACCTGCAAGGTTAAGGGAGATTCTGGGTGATGATGTAAGCCACTCAACACTATCCTCTCTGTGCCCCCTCCCAATCAACATTCCCATAGTTTGCCGCACTTACAGCTGTCGGGAGTAAAGACCCTCATCTATGTCAGTTTCACTGCCTTTTTTCTGCATTCCCTAGGAATGGAGGAGGAAAAACAGTTTCAGAGAGTTAGCAGGAATGGAGTTTAAACAGGTCACAGTCACTTTCTTACCAACCAGCTTGGATCCAACTTATTAGTCTCTAAGGGGAAGACACTCACGTTGCTTGGTCCTAAGGGCACGTTGAACATTACAGAATAGGAAGATGAGCAGTCAGTACTTGTTTCTGGATCAGGCCCAGGTACACAGCGTTTCTTGGATAGTGGTGAGCTGGACATCTGAAGGCAAAGTTTAGAGCTAAGCCAGATGTAGATGATTTCTGTCAGTGGCAACTCTGGGGAATGGAAGGATTTATGTACTAGCAGCACTTTCTAAAGAACAGAAAGATGAAGACATGCTAGGTATCAGTTCTGGTGTGAGGAAGTGGAAAGATGTGGCTGAGCTTGGATAGTTCAGGCTTAAATAAATGAGAAGCCTCTGGTAGAACCTGAAGTTCTCTGGTGTCTCTGGCCAGCAACCTTGTGCCCACAGAGGCTGAGGAAATGCCGGGAAAGAGATCTAGTCTGATGTAAGTCTGAAGGGGGAAGGAATGTCTGTTAATAGAGGTCCTATGATGCTGAATGCAGAAGCTGTGAGCATTCACAGCTGTGAGCAGGAAGACCTGAAAGGCTGTCAGTACAGACTATAAGGCACAATAGTAAGGGATATTGAGAGAATACACAACACCTGTTGGCTTTTGAATGCATAGGGAAGGCCAGGGTGAGGTTGAGATGTGGTAAGGACCAAAATCTGAATAGTATCAGTAAGGGTAGATGCTGGTGGAAGAAAAGATAGCAGTGGGGGAATGATCTGATAGAAGATAGCTTTGCCCAAACAATTCCTGTCTGGTGTGTTTCTCACAAGGTTCTGAAGGATGATAGCTGGGAGTTATGTGAAAAGAATGCGGGGACCATTAAAAAAAAAAATGAAGGGGCATGGGTGGCTCAGTCTGTTAATCATCCAACTTGGGCTCCAGTCATGATCTCACGGTTCATGGGTTCGAGCCCCGTGTCAGGCTCTGTGCTGACAGCTCGGAGCCTGGAGCCCGCTTCAGATTCTGTGTCTCCCTCTCTCTCTGCCCCTCCCCTGCTCCTGCTCTGTCTCTCAAAAATAAACATTAAAAATAAATTAAAAATAAATAAATAAATAAATAAATAAATAAATAAATAAATAAATAAAAAGATTCCTCAAAAGTAGACACTGGGGGCTTGTCACTGAAGGGCAGTCAGCGTTGCACCCAAAGGACTTTCATGAAAGATGCTAAGAACTTCGGGAGTTGGGGTTGTGGTTTATTGAGTACAAACACTGGGTCTAGAGATATCCATGAATGTTATGTAGAAAGAACCCTTTAGGAGCACTTACTAGAAGTCAAATGCAAAACAAATGAACAACTCTCTGCACAGAAACGCTGGGTCCAAAGTGAGTTCAGTCAGAATTTACAATCAGAGCTGTGAGGAGTCTCTGAGAGAGACCCAGACTCTGATGGTCTGCCATAGACTCTGGTCTCTATTACTTTTTTAGCTTTCAAAGGTGTCTGGGAGGAGAAAGCCAGGAAGCCATATGATGTCTAGGGAAAAGAATGTTAGAAAAACCTCTTTTGGGAAAATGAGTGTCAAATAGAATGTCCCAGGGTGGCCTGGTCCCGTTTGGAGTCTGAGACGACAAATGCCCCAGGACTGAAGGATAATTTTATTTTAAAATCTTTAAAGGCATATATTCACTAGGCATGTTGAACCTGGTGTCTTAACACGCTAGGTCTGAAAAGGAATGAGTTTTTGCTTAGGTATGTTTGGCCTGAAGCTTTAAAAGCTAGTATCGGATCTTTGACAACCCAGAGTCAGATTTCTGAAGAGAAATGTAGGCCCAGAATCTGTCCACCCATCCATCAACCCAAGGTCAAGCCCGTTCAAAGTTTCCCGGAAAACCTGCTCGGTATGAGGACGCTTTGAAACGCCGTTTGTAACCAATGCCGGTTCCACGAGTCGCTTTGCCGCCAACTCCACATGCAGACAAAGCCTAGCCCAGCCACCGCCCTCTTCTTACTCCTCCTCCCCCTCCGACCAGCTAGCAAAGAGTTGCCGAGCCGCCGCGTTCCCCTCTCCCGGCTGTCTCTTCCCGGATAAACACCTCCTTTACCTCAACCGCTGAAACAAAATGGCGGCCGCTGAACAGGACGCTCTAACCGGTCGTTTTGTCCTATTCTCGTCGTTCCCCCAATGAATCACGTATGACGTCATCATTCCTTGTGTGTGATTCATTACGTACGCTGCCGGCAGAACGGTACAACTCCATCTGGTGGCTGCCTCCAGTAAAATGGGTGTAAATTGGTATGCAAATAATTCCATTACAGAAAACCCTGGGACAAGAGCAAAGTCGACATAAAACTCACAATTTTTAGTCACGAATTATGCATGGCACTAGGTAATACGCAATCCAGGAGAAGTCCGTGCTGAAAAACATTTGCAAACCAGGCAAGTGAATGCTAACAAGTAATGAACTTTCCCAGCATGGACAATGGTTTTTGAAGAGTGTGAAATTTAACTTTAAAATTGCAAATCGGCTACCAGCACTGACAGATTTACACCCCGCCTCTTGAACTCCATCTCAAGAGGAGATGTCTCATTTTCCCCATCTCTACAACATGATAGCAGCATCCATATCTTTAGGTGAATACAAGTTACGAGATTTGAAATATTAGTTATATGAAAATAAGATAAAATGAAAATACGGTGTTCGTAGAAAGTTTACAACATTGTCTTATAAACAGTAAACACGAAATGTTACTTTTAAATACTTAATAATGTAAAATTCATATATTTTTTATATTAAATGAAATTGTTTATGGTGAGGATATTCCCTGGCATCTCAAAAACTTCCACTTTGGGCTGTTATATCAAAGCTTTAAAACCCCCTTCCTAAAGGATACTGGAAACGACAGTGATAATGTTATCAATGCTCATTAAATAAAAATGACAGATACTAGGTCATCAAAGTCACCACCATGTAATAAAAGTCAAGGCACTGTGAAAAGCACCCAGAAGATTTCTGTTGAATAATAATAAATATCACATTAACTGATTGCTACCAGATGATGAATTCTTTATCTTTTACATATAACCATTAAAAACCCCAGGAAAACATTTGCTACAATTAACCCTAAGAACTGTCTGGTCCCAGGCTTTTTCTTGTGGAAATTTTGATTATGAAGGCAATCTCTTTATCTGCCATAGATCTATTCAAACTTTCCATTAAAAAAAAAAAATTAGTTTCAGTGGCTTGTATTTTTCTCGAATTTGTTTATCTAGGTTAAGCAATTTGTTGACATGTAAGTGTACAGTAGTACATTCTTTTAATCTTTTCTGTAAAGTTCGTAGTAATGTCCTTATTCATTCTGGTTTCAGTAATTGAGTCTGCCCTTCTATTCTCTTTTACAGTCTAGCTAAGGCTTGTCAGTTTTGTTAATCTTTTTAAAAAGCCAAATTTTGGTTGTTGATTTTCTCTAATCTTTTTAATATTCTCTAATTTATTTCCATCCTAGTCTTTTTATTTTTTTTTCTTTATTTTTTTTTCTTTTTTTTTTTTTTTGCCTGTGGTTATAATTTTTTTCCTAGTTTCTTGAGATGAGAGATTAGGCAATGGATTTGAGACCTTCGTTCCTTGTGTAGGCAATTAGAGCTATAAACTTCTTTGTGAGTACTGCTTTTGTTGCATCCCATATTGTTTTTATGTTGTTTTCATTTTCATTTATTCAAGGTATTTTCTAATTCCCCTTGTGAATTCGTTCTTGATACTCTGAATATTTAAGAATGTGTTGTTTAAGTACCACATATTTCTAAACTTCCAAAATTTCCTTCCATTATTGATTTCCAGTTTCATTCTATTATGGTCAGAGAACATACCTGGTATGATTTCAATCCATTTTAAATTACTGAAACTTGTTTATGGCCCCATATAGGTCTCTCTGGGAAAATACTGCATGTGCACTTGAGAAGAATATGTATTCTATTGTTGGTGGTAGTGTTGCATACATACCTGTTAGGTCCAATGGGTTATAGTGTTGTTTATGTTTTCTAATTCCTTGGTGATCTTTTGTTCTTGTGTCCTTTATCTCTTTCTCTATCAAATTTTGTTAGTTTGGACTCAGATATTTGAAACTCTGTTAGGTGAATGCTTATAATTTTTATATCTTGTGACAAATAGACCCTTTTATCAATTTCTAACTTCCTTCTTTGTCTGTAGTAAAATATTTTACTTAAATTCTGTTTAGTCTGCTAATGGTATAGCTGCCACTGCAATCTCGGTTACTACTTGCAAGAACTTTTTTAAACATCTTTTTACTTTATTAATAATGGACTCTGCCATTATTGTAGACATAATATAGTTGGATCATCCATTCTGCCAATCTTTCTCTTTTATTTAAAAATTTTTTCTCTTGAACAGATATACTATTTCTTTGTTTTATTGAGTATTGTTGACATGCAATATTGTATTGTATTAGGTGTACAATATAGTGATTTTGACAATTCTATATATTATACATGCTTCCCTAGATAGTTACCATCCATCACCATACAAAGTTATTACATATTACAATATGATTGACTACATTTCCTATTCTATAATTTTCATCACTGTGACTAATTTGTTTTATAATTGGACATTTCTACCTCTTAATCCTGTTCACCTGCTTTGCCCATCCCCAGCTCCCCTCCCCTCTGGTAACCATCAATTTCTTCTCTGTATTTAGGATGCTGTTTTTTTTTTTTTTAATATAAATTTTTTTTCAATTTTTACTTATTTTTGAGAGAGGGAGAGACAGAGTGCAAGCTGGGGAGGGGCAGAGAGAGAGAGAGACATAGAATCTGAAGCAGGCTCCAGGCTCTGAGCTGTCAGCACAGAGCCCGACGAGGGGCTCGAACTCATGAACTGTGAGATCGTGACCTGAGCCAAAGGCGGGCACTCAACCAACTGAGCCACCTAGACGCCCCAAAACTCTGTTGTTTTTGTTAGTTTGTTTTATTTTTAAATTTCACATATAAGTGAAATAATCTGACATTTATCTTTCTCTGACTCATTTCCCTTAGCATAATGCCTTCCAGGTCTATACTATTTTCCATAGCTGCTGCACAGTTTCCATTACCATAAACAGTACATGAGGGTTCCTTTTTCTCCATATTTTTGTCAACATTTGTTGTTTCTTGTGTTGTTGATTTTAGCCATTCTAACACATGTGAGGTGATATTGCATTGTACTTTTGATTTTCATTACCTTATTGATGAGTGATCTTGAGCACCTTTTCATGTGTCTGCTGGCCATCTGGATATCTTCTTTGGAAATATGTCTATTCAGATCTTCTCATTCTTTTTTCAATTGGAGTATGTTTTTAGTGTTGAGTTATAGAAGTTCTTCATGTATTTTGGATATTAACCACTATCAGGCATATAATTCAAAGTATTTTCTCCCATTCAGTAAGTTTCCTCTTCCTTTGTTGAAGGTTTCCTTTGCTGTACAAAAGTTTTTAGCTTGGTGTAGTCCCAGTATTTTATTTTTGCTTTTGTTACCTTTTCCTGAGGGCACATATCCATAATTACATGGTTAAGGCCTTTATCTAACAGATTCCTTCCTATATTTTCTTCTCGGAATTTTTTGGTGTCAGATCTCACATATAGGTCTTTATCCATTTTGAGTTTAATGTAAGAAAGTCGTTCAGTTGCATTCTTTTTCAAGTAGCTGTCCAGTTTTCTGAACAACATTCACTGGAGAAACTGTCTTTCCCCCATTGTATATTCTTGTCTCCTTTCATGTTGATTAATTAGCCATACAAAGGTAGGTTTATTTTTGGTATTTCTAAACTGTTGGATTGATCCATGTATGTATTTTTGGGCCAGTACTGTACTGGTGTGATCTGACGTTGCGATATCGGTATCTTTGTTCTTCTCTCTCAAGATTGCTTTGGCTCAGGTTCTTTTGTGGTTCCATATAAATGTTAGGACTATTTGTTCTAGTTCTGTGAAAAATGCTATTGGTTTGATATGGATTATACTGAATCTGTAGATTGCTATGGGTAGTATGGACATTTTAATGATATTATTTCTTCTTACCAATGAGCATGGAATATATTTCCATTTGTTTGTGTTGTTTCCAATTACTTTCATCAGTGCTTTATAGTTTTTAGAGTACAGGTCTTTCATCTCCTTGATTAAATTTATTTCTAGGTATTTTATTACTTTAAGTGTAATTTTTTTCTTTTTTTATTTACTTTGAGAGAGAGAGAGTCTGTGTACACACAAGCAGGTGTGGGGCAGAGAGAGAGGGACAGGGAAAATCCCAAGCAGTCTTCATGCTGTCAGGGCAGAGCCTGATGTGGGGCTCAATCTAACAACCATGACATTATGACCTGACTCAGAATCAAAACCCAGATGCTTAACTGACTGAGTCACCCAAGCACCCCTTTTTAATGGAATTATAAATAGGATTATTTGGAGGTAACTGATGGGTTCAGTCGGTTAAACATCCAACTTTGGCTCATGTCGTGATCTAACCATTCCTGAGTTTGAGCCCCACGTCAAGCTCTGTGCTAACAACTCAGAGCCTGGAGCCTGCTTCAGATTCTGTCTCCCTCTCATTCTCTGTCCCTCCCCCACTCATGCTCTGTCCCTCTCTCTCTCTCTCAAAAATAAACATTAAATTAAAAAAAAATAGGATTGTTTTTAAATTTGCATTTCTGCTACTGTGTTATTAGTGTATAGACATTCAACTAATTTCTGTACATTAATTTTGTATCCTGCAATTTTACTGAATTCACTTAGTTCTAATAGTGTTTTGGTGGAGTTTTCACTGTTATGGTATTGCATCTGCAAATAGTGAAAGTTTTTCTTTTTCACCAATTAGGATGCCTTTTATTTCTTTTTCTTGTTTGTTGTGGCTAGGAGTTTCAGTACTATGTTGAAGAAAAACAGCAAGAGTGGACAATCTCTGTCTTTTAATTGGACATCTTCTAGTGAACCATTTTAAATATCCTAGATATTTTTGTGTGCTTTAGGTCTTTTTAAATACTTATATTATTATATTATATTAGTATAGTATATATAAATATATATTAAATACATACATATATATTTATATATATGTTAGAGGCATTTTATTAGGAGTTGCTTTAGAGATTAAAATTGACATCTTAAATTAGTTTAATGCTAGCCTCATGTAAATGGTATGATAAAAGTTTACTTCTCTATAAGTCACTGCCCTTTTTGTTATTACCCCTAATTATGCCTTTATACACTGTGTCCCCATCAGCACAAATTTATAATTATTTCTTGGTGTATCTGGTTTTTAAATCAGATAAGAGAGAAAAAAATTACTGTGTTGATTTACGCTTCTTGTTGTAAGCAATTTACACAAATTTTGTGGATTAGTACAATACAAATTATTCTCTTACATTTCTGGATATCAAAAGTTCAAAATTGATTTATGGCCTGAAGTTAAGGAATTGGCAGGACTGGCTCCATCTAGATGCTCTGCTAGGATATACATTTTCTGGTCCTTTCAATTTAGTGACTGCCTGTATTCCTTCACTCATGGCCCCTTCATCTATCTTCAAATACATCACTCCACTGCTCTTATTACTTTCTGTCTTTCTCCTCTGACTATGACTCCCCCTGCATTCCTCTTATAGAAACTATTTTGAGACCACTCAGATAAATCAAGATAATCTCCTCATGTCAAGTTCATTAATTTAATCAAACTTGCAGCACCTCTTTTGCTATATAGTATAACATGCACAGGTTCTGGGCTCTAGAATATGGATGTGTTTTCAGTCTAATATCAGCCTACCATGACTCAAACAATAAAAATACCTGTTGTATTTACCAATACTCTTTTATTGATGCTCTTTCTACCTGTATATTTGAGTTACTGTCAAATATTCTTTCATTTCAGTCTGAAGGGGTCCCTTCAGGAATTTTCCTCTCTCATGGAAAATATGTTAGTCATGAATTCTCTATTTTTGTTTATCTTGGATTGTACTAATTTGTCTTCATTTTCAAAGGTTAGTTTTGAAATTCCTGATTGACAGTTTTTTTTCTTTCAGTATTTGAATATGTAATCCCACTACATCTGGCCTACATGATTTCTAATGATAATATTAATATAATTGAGAATCTCTTGTATGTGATGAGTTGCTTCTTTCCTGAAGCTTCTAAGATTCTCCATTTGTCTTTGGATTTTAATAGTTTATATAATAATATGTTCTCATGTGGATCTCTTTGGCCTTATTCTGCTGAGTTTGTTTAGCTTGTCAGATATGTAGATTGAAGGTTTTTTTAATCAAATTTGGGGTATTTCTTACCATCACTTTTTCAAATTGTCTTTCTATTCTTGTAACTGTTTCAGTAACTTAACTGAGGAGAATATGTTCACACTGGTCGAACTCTAAATCAGATCAAATATAGACAGCCTTGCAAATGGAGTCTTCCAAGGTACATCTCAGATACCTAAAATAATGAAAAATCTTTGGGGGTTAGATTTTGAAAGACATTTAGTTTTGTTCTTTCCTCTTTGGTGATTGCAAGGATGCAAGGAGAATGCAGGATATTATTTTCCAAGGCTATCATGGAGTTGGAAAGAGGAGAATGGGATTAGGACAAATTAAAATGTATAGTTTGATGCTTTCACCAAGATTCAGTCAGTTTCTTAAAAATTTTAAGACATTTTTCCCTGGTTGCTGCAATTTTTATGATTTTTCAGAGGTTTGAAAAAGCTGTTTCTAAGAAATTTGTTCTATGGTGGAGAAAAATTTTTGCACTCCTTACTTCCATCATGTTCTGGCATTATTAGCTCTCCTGTTTTATAAAAGAAATAGAAGTTCTTTTATATTTATATTTCAGCTCAGAGGTGACTTAGGAGAAGTCTTGGACACTTACAACAATCTTTTCTATCCACCAACTGCCAGCTGTGTCATCTGGATGCAGATATTTTACGTGTCTGGAACTCAGTTTCCTTACTAATGAAATGGGAATAATACTAGTAACCTACCCTGTGATAGATTTTAAATGAGTAAATATATATAAAGTGCTTAGAACAGTGTGAGACACACAGTAAGTGCTTTATAATTGACATTAGTAGTAGCAGTAATATTAAATTGCATGGAATAATCTGGTTAAGATTTATATTCTAGGTTATCCCACCACCCGCATGTATACACTGTTAAGTGATTAATAAGTGTTTGTTATTATTATTATCTTCATATACATGTGTGGGTGCTACAAAATATTGTCCAAGTTCACACAGCTAGCAAAGAATAATGCTAGAATTTTAACCGAGAGCCTTTGCAGCTAACTAGACCCTTTACATACACAAGAGTAGCGACTCATTCACTAAATGAAAGGAATACGACTATATAACCTATAAGGGGAAACACATACATAGCTTATGTACATGAATAAGCAAAACCGATACCTTCATAAATGTACAATTGTCCTAAAAAGGATGTCTAAATTGGGGGCTCTCCTGTCTGTTCTGAATGCCAGTTCCTATAGTTTCTTCCAATAACATTCTTCTCTTTTAGCTCCTCTTCTTTTTTCTGAATCTCCTTATGAATGATGAATAAAGCAGTAGCCACTTTGGGCCCATTGATACCTCGTTCTCAATAAGAGCCTAGTGAATTGGGCTCATTTCCATTTTTTCAGCTTGAGTCAGAAACTGTTTTTCAACAATAATGTGGGCCCTAGTGTATCCAAACCTATTCCCCCAGGTTCCCAAGTGCACGAAGGACCCCATCATGCAAATTAGGTCAAAAAGGCACTTTGGCAAGTTCTGAAACACTTCACCAGGACACTTGATAAAACAAACACTCATAAAATCCTGCCTTGATGGGAACCCTCCAGCTCTCCTTTGGAGAACAACCCTAATAATGTACACTATGCAACCATGAACAGTAGATACCTCCCATCAGATATTCCTAAATCTTAACTCAGGAAGGGTAGTCTTCCCCAAATACTTCAAAATTTCACCCTAAAGTCCACAAACATTACTCTCCAAAATAGACACTCCCTGAATGGCTCTCTGGTTCCTAGACTCAAATGCTCATACTAGAGGCTGCCTGAAGTTCAGACCTCTTTCACAAATGTTCCTGTGATTTTAGGTACCCTATACTGTTGCTAACTACATACCTGGATAGAAGCTAGTGTTCTTGTTGATAAGTTACAGATAAGTGTCTTGTTGACAAAGTTACAGAGCAGCAGAGCAGCAGCTAATGCTGTCATCACCAACAAAATGGATCTGGATTCAGCGAAGTTAAACTCATGAAGTCAAAGAGGACTTAGAGCCTGTGTTGTTCCATTACCAAAGAGGGGCCTGAACCTTAGTATCCCTTGAAAGCTATATGGTAGATTAAGTGGTGGTTCCTTCTAAACTACCTGCCTCCAGGTTCTAAGGAGTTAGTTATTGTAGTTGCAATGTTATGAAAGTGGGAGAATCCAGGAGATGGCAAGAAGGAGGTGAAATTGAGGGTTCCTCAATGCTGCTATTTCACAGGAATATGTTTCATTAATATCCTTGCTTCATGGAGTGATATTCTAAATGAGATGACAGAGGGAGCTTGAGAAAACTGCCAAGTAGGACAAGTCTGAACCACATTTACAACTAGATGCCATCCACATCCAAGTCGATAAAGCAGACAGTGACCTGAAGACTGGACAACAAACTCCACAGCTAAATATAGACACAAAACTGCATCTGAAAGGACAGGAAGGTCAGAAAGATGGAAGGAGGCTGCCTGCAGGTAGGATGGTGCTGCATGTGCAGAGGGTAGAGAAATAGGCCTTCACACCAGGGAGCTGACATGGGGAGGACTTACCCCATAACATTTGGCTTTAAACACCAGACAGGCTGAATTCTGTCAATTTATACAAGTGGGACTTAGAGCCTGGAGCTATAGAGGTCAGATGACTCAGCACTGGGTGAGCTGGGAGGGTGAGTGTGATGGAATGAATACCAGGATGGAAGAAGCATAGGTGTAAACTAGTGACCTAGAAGACAAATAGAAAACAATCAAACTGAAAAAAAAGGGAGAAAAAAAGAAATTTACAAAATAAGAATAGATTTAGGGATCTCAGTGACTCCACCAAATATAATAAAATTCATATCATAGGGTCCAAGAGAAGAGAAAGAAAAGAGGGCAGAGAATTTATCGTAAGAATGAATAGCTGAAAACTTCCCTAATCTGGGGGAAGAAGCAGACATTGAGAACCAAGAGGTACAGAGAACTCCCACATCAAAATCAGCAAAAGCAGGCCAACATCAAGATGCATAATAACTAAAATGAAAAAATATGATGAAAAGGAGAAATCCTAAAGTCAGCAAGACAAAAGAAGTCCCTAACTTACAGGGGAAGACCAACGAGGCTTGCAGAAGATCTCTCCACAGAAACATGGCAGGACAGATGGCAGTGGCATGATATATTCAATATGCTTCATGGGAAAAATCTTGGCTGCAGCCAAGAACATTCTATCCAGTGATGTTGTCATTCAAAATATAGGGAGAGATAAAGTGTTTCCCAGAAAAATAAAAACTAAAGGGGTTCATTACCAATAAGCCAGTCCTGTAAGAAATATTAAACTGCACTCATCTTTGTCTAATAAACATTTTCTGAACTTTAATAGGTATTGGTGTCCCACACAGATGTGTTAGCCTTATGATTGTCAGTGTGCACTGTGAAATTCTGCACTAATTCTCAAAGGGAATGTCTTGTCTATATGTTTTTTTTCTCAGAGCATATATTTGCACTTCACCACTTGGAAATCACTGTGTAATGGAAAATACTGCTACCCTAGTGAAAGAATTGAGATCGTCTGCATACAATAATCTTACTAAGTGCTCAGCGACAAATTACTTTCCTCCTTTCCAGTAAGGGGGCAACACGAAGTCAGATTTACCCTGTGATTATAGTTGAATTAAGAAACATCAAATCTGTACCAGAAAGTTAATTTCCAAAGCCATTTAGTATGCTGCAATAGTGATTAAGGGTAATTCTTCCCTCTCTGGAAAATTTTAATCTTGATTTGGACTAAAAAAAAATTGCAGTATAACTTTACCTTTACTAAGCCTTCAAAGTGCTGTGTGATATGGCTACTAGGCTATTCAGTTTCTATTTCTGATGACAAAAATTCATGGAAGTGATGATGTTTATGTTTGTGTTAATCAGAGTGAGTAAAGTTCATTGACACCAATACCAATAGCCATACAGGATAGACACAGAAATACACCTTATATTTTCAAGAGGATTGTTTATTTGGCTTATGTGTTCCACACATTTTTACCACCACCACTTGTAATACTCTTGGCAAATTCTGTGTTAGAATTCAGTGAATTTTCTCAACTTCTGTGAAAACACTTGTACCAGCAGTTGTTCCATATAGGCTATTAATAAAGGTGCATCCTTTACTTGCTTCCAACTTGACACTGTTTTTCAGAAAGAAAAAAAACAAAGGCAGTAGCAGTACTGTCTGCCACCTTAGCAGTAAGAGAAGTAGACTTTAAATAATTATGTGTGTGCATAACTCTTTATTCTCTCCAACAGGTTAATTAAGTTTACTTTCTCTGGATACAGTTCTTCAAGCTGCTCTTGTCATATATGATTTAGTTAACCCAGTGTGTATAAGTGGCTTTCCTTATTTGGATGTCATTGACTCATCCATTGGAGACCTACTTTGATTGCATACTGACACTTATTTTTTGAAGAAATGCTGCTAAAATGAGTCTCTCAGTTTTGAATTTTCTACTTTTTCTGGCTGTTGTTTTCCTATGGGGTTGGATATAATGAGTGCTTAATCTAGTAACACCAATACCTACTGTGTTCTTTAACAGCTATCATGTTATCACATAATAAACATAACTTTTTGCCATGTAATTCGGTAACACATGCAGATCTGTAAACCATGCCTGACATTCATCATCCACTCTTCTGTTTGTGATGGCTTCCCAGTAGTGATAAATAAAAAATGAAGTCCTGTAGCAATACACATGAAACAGTATCTTATTTATAAGTGACCTACTGTGGTTTGTAGTGTGTCAATCAACATAGCAAAGGAATAACTGCAAGCTGTCTGTTTTTAGCTCTCCACGTGTGAATGAATGGGTTTGCCCTAGACAGTTGTGTGCTTTTTTTTTTTTTTTTTTAAGTGCTAATTTTTTTATTTTGAGAGAGGGAGAGCGAGCAGGTAGGGACAGAGTTCGAGAAACAGAATCTTAAACAGGTTCCATGCTTAGCGCAGAGCCCGAAGTGGGGCTCCATCCGACAGCCCTGAGATCATGACATGAGCCGAAATCAAGAGTCAACTGACTGAGCTAACCAGGTGTCACAACAGTTGCTTCTTGAACATCCGTGGGCTTTTTTGTTTGTTTCCCTTTCTGCCTTAAATATTGCCTCTTTCTCCTTCTCATTGTATACACATAATAAAATCCCAGCTCTGACTCTCCATTCTCTGGCCCTTATCACACTAGCTTCTTTTTTGTCCATCACAACCCTGACAACTCTTGTTTGCTTATCTTCACAAGCAGCCACTTCATAAGGAAACCCCTCTGTCTGGGGTTTCCAGCCCAGCTCTTAACCATTCTGGGTTGCCTCCATCACTTCTAAGATCACACTGTTACATAAATGAGCCAAAGATGACTGGCTCACTCAGTTAAGCATCCAACTCTTAATTTCGGTTCAGATCATGATCTGATGGTTTGTGAGTTTGAGACCCACATTGGGCTCTGGGCTGATAGCAGTGAACCTGCTTGGGATTCTCATTCTCTCTCTCTCTCTCTCTCTCTCTCTCTCTCTCTCTCTCTCTCTCTCTCTCTCTCTCTGTATCTTTCTCTCCCCTTCTCCTGCTTGTATGCACATGCTCTCTCTCTCTCTCTCTCTCTGAAAATAAACTTAAAAACTTAAAAGTTCTCTCTCTCTCTCGAAGTAAATTTAAAAACATAAAATTTGTTTTAAAAAAAAATACCCCAAACAAGCAGAATTTAGTCATTTAGATTTTCCTAGTTTGCAAATACTGAAAATCTTCCCTCAGCATGTGCTGGGTGATGAAATAGAAACTACTACCGTTTGGAGCTCTCTGACTCAGAATTTCTAGAGTTGCTGAACAACATTTCTAAGTGTGCTTCCTATGGAGTTTCCTTACCCAACTCAGCGTCTGCCTTAATTTTCATGCATGAGGGCCTTCCTCTCTCAAAAAACCCCTCCAAGCATCACCCAGTAAAGTGTGTTGTATGTTACTGCTTCTTAATAGTCTTATTTATTACTTTGGCTAACCTCTAAATCCCACTCCAACACAACCACCAGTCAGTGTTAACCTCCATAAAGGCTTTGACTATTCCCATGTTTCCCTGATTCCACTCTGACAGATGAACCTGTGTCTCCTCCACTGCCGAGATAACCGTTCCACAAACATGCCAATATCGGCTTTCCTTATCTGTCTCTGTTCATTTTTCAGTAAGACTGAGATCAGAGCTCAAATGTGGGTCCATGCCCAAACTCAAGTTTTTAGGCATTCAACGTGTTTCGTTTGGTGTTTTGTGTTGTTTTGCTTTTCCCGGTGCAAGCTGTTGCTTCTTAGCCATTTAGATTTTTGACTTTTCTCATATAGTCCCATCTCTCCCTCTGCATCCTCTAACACATACCTTAAACCTCACCAGCCATTTGTTGGTAGAGCCAACATACATACCATACATAAGGTAGAGCCGCTTTATAAGACCTGACACTGCTCTTTCCTCTCGAGACTTGGCTGCTGAGTGAGTTCACTGAAACAGCTGTCTCCCGTCTCCTTAGATGCTGGTCCTCCCTCTTGCCCTTGCCCACCACCCCTTCCAGATTGTGGCCCTTTTGCTGCAAAGACTAGAAAGCAATGAGCAGATTAAGGAAGCCTTTTCACCAAGCAACATACTCTTCACCAGAGAGTGTAACAACTCCATTTTTCCCACTAGCAGAGTAAAGTCATGATGGTTTGGTTATCACTGGGAATTCTGAAGAAGGGCAGCAGACAAGGGTTGGTGCCCTGTTGGTGCACCACCTGCCTCATGTAGGTGGGTCAAATTAGGGTAGAAGAAGCAAGGTGGGGTAGTGGGTGGACCTTCACCTGTCAGAGTACTCTTGTCCCTGGCACAGGCAGCTAGGCACTATTCTAAGGCTGGCTTGCTGCCTGCCTTCCCATAGCCAAAGATAGTAGACGCAGTGGTAATGGCGTAGAAGGAGCAGGGCAAGAGTCTGTTTCACAGGGAGTACCATGCTCTGGTTCCTGCCCTCCAACCCTGCCCACCAAGATCCCAACAAGTCAAAATCCTTGCCTCCCTAAAATACTTGCAGGAGGAAGCATGTAAGTCTTTATGTCTGAATGCAGTCCAAGCACAAACTTTCTTCAATGGGGAGCTGTTTTCTTCGTCATAGTCTCTACCAGCAGTTCACTTTTTTTCTACCTGCCTGGAAGAGTCTAACTCTTGGTTTGGTGAGGTTAGGTGGTCTGGGTGGTGCCAGGAACAGCATCAGGACTGGTAAGCTGTCCTTTGGGCACAGTGATGGCTCCCGGAATGCATTAAGCAGAGGTCTGGAAGGAGATGTGAGCCTGGGCCTTGAGTTGGGGAAGGCTCCAATGGCTCTGTGCCTGAAGCCCTAACACCTAGGGCAGTAGGCTTTGAGGATTTCCATAGCCAAGCCCAGCCATACCTGTTGAGTACAGGGAGAGGAGACCAGTTGCTGGAGTAAGGATGGCAGATACCTCTTGTCACTGGAATGGGTAGCAGGGTTCTGCTAGGTCTGACTCACCGCATACTTGCATGCCACCTGCATACCTCTGGTGAGAAGGAAGCAAGGCAAGACAAAGAAGAGAGCCTGCCAGACTCTCCAGGACATTGGGGGAAGGGGATTGAGTCAGTGTGATGTTCTGGCCTGGTCAGTTGGGTGGGATCCAGAGGTGGTGACTAAAGGGTCAGGCTAGAAAGGTTCTCGCACATCCTGCAGTTTGTGTTGGTGTAAAGTACACTGGTGGGGTACAGTGGCCTGGGAAACCTCAGGATAAAGTTGCCTTCAGCTGGGTGTGGCATGCCTCGGCATCATGGGTTCTTGAGGCACTAAAGGGAACTGTGGATGCTTGTGGCCTTAAAACCTTGAATGTATCCTAGCACTTGTGTCTTCTGATCCCCTAAGTCAAATAGGATTGGAACACCTAGAAGTTCTGGGTGCTTAAGATTTTGCTTCCTCCCTGCCAGCAGAATGTGGCTCCTCTCAAACTTTCTTGTTCCATTTCCCACTTCCACCATCCTCCTGAGGTGTTCAAGACTCCTAGTGTACAAGCAGGGGCTCTTTAGTCCTTGCCATTTGCCTGTACACCAGTTCCTCTCAATTCACAAAAGTGATCATGCTGTTAAAGTCACACTAAACAGCTGTTATCTGAAACTTCCCCCAGTGTAGTCTTATCTCCACAAACTTGGAATGCTTTCCCAATAAATGACTTCCATCCCCATCACAGGAAAGAGTCCCCAGGAATAACTGTCCTCTTGCTTCTGGATCCCCATCATACAAACTGTGGGTGCACTCAAGTTCCCAGGAAATTAAATGGACCCCGTGCCCATGGCATCTTTATCATGAGGGCTCTCAGGAAAGAACAGGTACTTTCACTAAGTACAAGCTTCCCCATGCAGAGAAAGAAAACAAAACAAAGCAAAACATACACACATCCCAGGAGCTATTTATTCTTCCCATACCAGGTCAGCAAGAACTGTATTTGAAAAGTCTTCAAGAGAGCTCTGTTGCCATCATGTTCAGTCTGAGCCCCAATGACAACTACTTCTGACTTGGGAACCAGACTGCCTTGCCATCTACATCAGAAGCTATCTTCATTTTGTGGTAGGGAATAGAGCCATGTCTTGGTCTAGGTGGATGGTAGGGATGGGGGTAGAGGAGGGACGTTTTGAGAATGAGCAGCAGGTGCTAGGTTAATGCCTCATGTCTCTCACTGAAGGTCCAGATTGCAGTCAGGCAGGAAGGGAGACAGAAAGAGACTGAATGTGCTGGTAAGTAAAAGAGGTTCCCATAAATGCCTCTAGATACACATTCTTGAGCTTTCCAGATCTCATGGAATCTTGGAAGCCAAGTTGGAGAGGTCTTGGAGAGTTTTGGGCTGGTAGAGGGACTGCAACTAGGATCCTCTATTCTGTAGGACTGTAGGACAAAGAGCAGGGCACAGCTTTGACTGCTCCTCATTCTGCTTGCATTCCTGCCCCACTGACAACAGAGGGCAGTAGGGCCAAGTTTGGAGGGAATAATGCTTAGCTCTGCCACCATGGAGGCTGCTGGCTTGATGGATGATCAGTGCTGTGGTCTGAGTGCTGTACAACTGGAATTGGAGGCAGAGAGCCTGCAGCATAGTTCCTGGAGTCACATTTACTTGAGGCACCTAGCCAGAGAAGCCAACCACTACTATTTTTTTTTTTTTCTGATCTCAGAAGCTAAGCTACGTCTATCTAGTACTTGAGAGACAGTTTAACTATTAAGGTGACTACTGTATAGTATTGCCATTCACCAGCCACCAGCCAACCATCTTTTATTGTTTATTTATTGTTGAAGGCACACTCAACATCTCTTCTCCTTTTCCTTGGGCACCACAGTTGTTATCTCTGCCCAACTGCAGTATACGTAGGCAGCATGGTTCTAGCCTTCCTTTGCAACCCCAACATCCTCCACAACCCCAACTATGTATGAGTACAAACATTCCTACAAATATTCCCAGGCATATTCTTGCACCCTAACTTGTGCCAGTTCACATGCATACCTCAACTATCAAAACCACAGACTGCCCATCCCAGCCTCCACAATGTAGTCTTTTTCTCCCACATGGTTTTTTTTTTTCCAGCAAGAATGATTTTCCTTTCACCCCACAGAGAAGCTGCCATGCCAACAATTGCCACTTCATGCGGTGCACCATAATACACACTGCATGCACACTCTACTCTCAAGGAAAACAGGCAGACAGGCCTGATTGGTTCCTCAGGAAATGAAAATGTACTTTCATTAAGTTGGGCACTTCACACAGAAAGGAAAAACAAGGGTGCCTGGGTGGTTCAGTCAGCTTAGTGTCCAACTGGGGCTCAGGTCACAATTTCACTGTTGGTGGGTTCCAGCCCTGCGACAGGCTCTGTGCTGACAGCTCAGAGCCTGGAGCCTGCTTCAGATTCTCTGTCTCCCTCTCTCTCTGCCCCTCCCCCATTGGCACACATGCACTCTCTCTCAAAATGAAGTAAATAAAAAAATTAAATAAATAAATAGCATTTTAAAAATCTTGAGAGAGAGAGAGAGAGACAGAGACAGAGACAGAGACAGAGACAGAGACAGAGACAGAGAGAGAGAGAGAGAGAGAGAGAGAGAGAGAGAGAAAACCAAACAAATGAACCCTTCCCAGGAGGCAATAGGTCCTGCACAGGACTCAGGTCAGATGGAAGGAGAGAACACTTGACCATACCACCTTTTGTTTTCCTGTGATTCCTTGGATGACTGTCAGCCCAAGGAAGTGATCTCTTGTGGTGCAATACAAGTACATCCATCCTCAGATGTGGCAGTGGGATTTGAACTTCAGCCGAAACTATTTATCTAAAATCCTCTTTTCTACCTATGGACAACCACAAAGCAGGGTTTTGATACAGTGCCTGTGTGGGAGTGGTTTCCAGCAAAGCCTACTGATGTCATTTGGAAGATGTCAGCTCACAGTTGTAGGGAATGTTAGGGAAGAACAAGAGAAGCTCTCAGTGGTTGGTCTGGGCTGTGCAAGGTGTCTAGAGAAGGTGTCTGGGCTGCATGTGTCCTGAGCTCAGGTATTTGGATTCTTGGCCAGACCTCACAGAATCTACCTAAAGGTGGAAACCTGAGCTGGGCAAGCCAGGTTAGAGACTTGGGTTAAGAGACCTCCAGGATTCTAGGGAGGAGGGTGATGGAAGTCTATGGTCCTCCATGTGCATCACTACCCAGGTGGCTGCCTGGCTGGCTGGCTGTCTTTCTGCCGGTGCTACAACCCAGGCTGCTGCTGGTGGGAAGCAAACTGACGAGTTGCAGAATGCCAGGAACAGGCTTCTGGGGTACACAGTGCAATGCTATAGCAAGGCAGACACATCAGGTCTGAAAGAGGACATTTCTCAGGGAGCATCTGGGCTGGCATGGAGAGCCTGGAGGTGGCAGGCAGAAGTCACAGGCAGGTTTGGGCCACTGGCTTTAGCAGTGGGATTGCCAGAAGCTATACTCCCAGCTGCACGGTGCAGGCTCTAAAGGTTTCCCACCAGGGTTCCTGGTATCTATGGCTGTAACACTGTGAATGCCTCTGATATCAGAAGCAAAGCAATGAAGATCTTTGTTAGTACTTGCATGGGAGACAAACTAGGAATTTTAGACGCTTAGGGTGTTTTTCTCTCTGCTAGTTAGCTGTCTCTCTCTTCATGGTCACTGCAGGTGCCCTGCTGGAGTCTTTGAAAGTTCCCCATTGTCTATAACTACTGACTCCCAACTGAGATCAAAAGAAACATGATGGTGACACCCCTGAAGAATAAATTATCCCAAGATAAACCTGGGATTACTTGTGTAGCACCATTTTTTTACTGGAAAACATTTAGGGATTGCCATGGCTTTTACATCACAAGACACATGGATGTGTTATGGAACACAAGGATATTTGCATGCAATTTAAGGATGAGACATTGGCTTTCAGTGAAATTCTCATGTAATTCTGTTGTATCATGTTGAAAAAAAAATGGAGTAGTTATAAAAAAAATACAGCAATGGCGACTTTTATATTTACCCATATACTTACTTTTCACAGTACTATTTGACCACCTGGCTTCAAATTTGTCTTGTGTTTTTATTTCAGCATGAAGCCCTACCTTTACCATTTATTATATGGCACGGTACTAACAGTATTTTATTAGCAAATCTCTTGAGCACTGCTCCCATTTTTTTTTTTAATTTAAATTCAAGTTAGTTCACATGCAGCGTAGTCTTGGTTTCAAGGGCAGAAACCAGTGATTCATCTCTTACATATGACACATAGTGCTCATCCCAACAAGTGCCCACCTTCCTTAATACCTGTCACCTATTTAGCGCATCCCCCCACCTACCTCCCCTCCAGCAACCCTCAGTTTGTTCTCTGTAATTCTACTGGATATAAAAGTCTTTTCTTTTTCAATTTTTAATTCAAATTTTAGTTGGTTAACATACAGAACAAT